>NC_050196.1:144542-157042 GCF_008315115.2 Sander lucioperca | reverse complement strand
TACAAAGGGGGAAGGTGTTGGAGACCATCGAGAGAGTTGATGAGAACCAGACAGCAGACAACTTTCTACATCGGCGAGAGGTGTTAAACCGCCAAGAAACCAATGTGTTGAATACGACCCCGCTATCTATCAAAGGCCCCGAGCAGAGGTATGCGGATGATAGGAAGGAAGTCTGGACATGTTTGATGTTTGAGGAGGTGGGGTTGCACTTGTGTATGTGCGGTGGTTGGGTGGAGGGGTTGTATGTATGTGTGTGTGTGTTTGTTGCATTATTTAACCAAGTATGTCATTACCCCCCCCCCCCCCCCAGACAACCCTTGCCGGAGTAGAAGAACAAGGACAAGGAGGAGGTGGATCTGAAGACCGGCTTCTATCAGAGGCAACGCATGCATTGTTCTATCCGAATCAGGACAAATGGCTGTGGGATCACGATAATAACGTAGGTGATTTAAACTGTTGTGCGAGCCTATTTGATTACATCTGTAGACTGGAGAATGACAGCATTGGAGCCAACTGTATACCAGACACGCCCACCATACATAATCAACTTGACTCGTTCAGACCCACTGTAACTGCATCAGATAAACGGTGTGACAAGGTTGATATCACTGTAGTCAACCCCGTAAATAGATTAGATGTTGATAACCAACCAGAGCGTAGTTATATCACTAAGAATCTTTTATCTTTTTGATCCATGTGTAGCCGTAGGAGTGTTCGAGCAACCCACAGTGCTTGACAGATTCCTGTTATGAACAATTAGAATCCAAAATTGATAGTCTTATGAATAATGTAGAGGCCTTACAAACTGCTAATGCACAAGTGCGAGTGTCCGAGCAACCCGCAGTGCTTCAGGGTGAATAGTTTTTCAAGTGTTGCGCTGAAACCTCACTCCGACAAACTTTGGCAGATGCGCGTTATGAGCAATTAGAATCCAAAATAGATAGTCTTATGAATAAAGTAGAGGCCTTACAAACTGCTAGTACACAAGTGCTTGACATAGTCGCGGCATTCGGGGCAGCGTTAACCAGCCAGGGGAGATCGCTTGAAGTGGCCGAGGAGCGTCAGTTGCATAGAGCGGCCGCTCTTAATAAAGTGTTATAAAGTGTTATAAAGTGCACCTGTGATATCAATATTTCAAAAAAACATGACAAAAAAGTAATAAATCAGTCAACAAAGTGTGTAAAATATAAAAAAAATAAATAAATAAAAACAGATTAGATGCAAAATGGCTCCACCTTCCAAAAAAAACAAAAGATCGGAGCAAATACATGTGCGTGATGACGATAGCGATGAAGATGTAGATTTGGTGTGTGAGGAAGACTATATCCGTGCAGGGTGTAATCATGATGCGTATATACAATTGTGTTAGAAACAGAGAAAAATATTCGTTGTTATGCTGAGTGAGTTAAGTAATGATAACGCTAGTATGACAACAATACAAGAACCAGTCATTCTTGACACTTCCCCGCTGTCAATTCCAATTTAAGCTCCAGAATATCCATGTAATATTCGTCCCAACGTTGTCGAAGCCCCGCAATCGTATATCAAGAATGCTCTAGACCGCCCTGTTTTGAGAGGGGTCACTCATCAAAACGTATCTGTACAGAGGGCTGTATCGAACCTCAGCCGTCGACAAGTGCATTCGTGAGACCCCCAAACAATCCTCAGGTCACAGTACAGTGTGGAGAGGGCAGAGTATCAAGTGCGGTATCTACAACAGCATCCAGAGAGATTCCTTTTTTTAATGCAACAGAGTTTCGCCAAGATGTTGATCTGCGAAATATCGACTTGTCCAATATTGATAGCGTACCAGAACAAATACACAGTACTCTAACAGGGTTAATTGACAGGGCCTTCGACACTGCAACACAGGACAGTGTTTTAAATGTAGAGCTGAGGGGTGCTGCTTTAGCTGCCAGAAAAATATAATTACATTATCTCTTCCCAGTGACGCATCAAAGGCTGAAGCCTCAAATGTTGAGTTACAAGACGCAATCGTAGAAGATGATATCATAAGATCAGAAGTATGGGCACATATGCCCCCCAGGAATAAACGCAACGCCGAATACATGATCGCCTCTTTATCCCGTAATGATCAGATCTCTTGGACAAATAATGGGGAAATCGTTGTTGAAGATAAGACTGTGACAGGCAGTCATCTGTATGATCTACTGAAAAGCGTAACAACACATAATGTTTCAAACCGTTCGAGACCTGCAGGGTGGAATGCTTTTTTAGACACTAGCACACTTAAACATACCTCTATCCGTAATTCCAAACACAGCTGTACGTCGTGCTATTGCTGAATTTAAAACGGGGACCCCTGCGGCTGCTAATAGACATCACACATCGACTGATACATGTTCACCAGTCATGTTCACACCTAGGTCAGTGCGTATTAGTACCCCCCTTAGAAAGCCTTCCTTGACAAGCACCAGCTCACCGCTCACACCTAGAGCCGTACGCATTGACTCACCCTTGATCAGGTCACACTGGGCTAGTTTTTGATTATTTGTTTTATTTATTTATTTTTAATCTTTTTAACATATTTTCAAATTTTACATATTGCATGTGTTTTTTTTTATTTGTAATACTATTTCACATTATTTTCCTATTGAATGTTGCTGTGACACAAGACAATGTTTTCCCCTACTGTGAAATCCTAAAAAGATATTGAGTGTAAAAACTGTGATGGTAATGAATGTGTCTCACGCTAATTTTATATAGCTTTTTAACATATTTTCTAATTTTACATATTGCTTGTGTTTTTTACATTATTTTCCTATTGAATGTGTCTGTGACACAAGAAAATGTTTTTCCCTACTGTGAAAACCTAAAAAGACATTATTGAGTGTAAAACTGTGACAATATTGATTGTATTTCTCTATTTGTTTTTTTCAAAACTAGTTATGCACATTGTGTAATTGTTTTTTCATGTATAGATCTTTTTTTGAAAAGTTTGAATAAAAAAAAAAAAAAAAAACTAGTACAGAAATTGGTAAGACAATTATTTTTATTGGCTAAAACAAGCATCATTACACAAGACCTTTACCTATATGTTGCACATGCACATTGCACACATTTAAACTTCTGATCGTGGTACACATCGGGATGTATTTTGTTAACAAAATGACTGACCATTGCAACGTTACAGACAAGATTATCACCATACATGTTTAACACTTTTGTATAAGACATTTTTTTTTCTGAATATATCATAAAAAGAACACAGTGCTGTCCACAGGTTGTTGAATAGTTATTTTGCACCTGTACCCGCGAATGGTACATCTCCACACAATTCTTTAAGAGGAAATGGCTGATTTCTGGTGGAAAAACGGACGGGCTGTGTCCGTAGCTATCAAACGGTCAACGTCAACGGGTAATCTCTATTGTATTCATACTAGTAATGATCCAATAGTACCTGCCTTCGATTAGATATTTCGATTACAGAATCAAAAACAGAATAACAGATCAGGGTCACCATCCGTGGGAGGGGATTCCGGAATCGCGCCTCTAACCTCACATTGCCTGTCTTAATCAATGATACATTTCCTGCCCCGCCACCATCGGGTTCCAGATTGAAACAAAACAGCGTGTAACAGTCACCGAAATCTGATCGTGTTATGGCTAATGAACGGTCCTTTAAAAGGCATCCTGTTGCTTCCACAATCTGATAATATTCGCGAACATATTGTCCTCTTTGAAAATGTGGTTGAAAAGGTCGCACAAGGTGAGACTGACCGTCAGCATATAGAGATATAAACTCGGTATTATAGTGTCCGAAATTAAACGGGTTACGTGCATACGAACCTGTGTATGATTCATTATCAACTAAAGCCAAGACTACAAATTTAGGTATCTGGCCAATAAATAAATTCTCTTGGTTGCATACCCTCGTACCTGCCGGGATGGAAAATGTTAACAGAGTGTGTTCAGAATGTGAACAGATCGAGTTCTGTCTTCACACACTCTTCCGACTGATTGTGAATGAACGCCATGATTAGGCTTACTGTACTTCCCAAAAATGAATCTAGAATATGTCTTTTGCGAGGGCCAGAGAGCGTCGGGTCGGTGCTCTGCATCTTCTGGAAGCCGGCTTCTTTTTGATGACTCTTCGTTTTTTGGTTGTGGTTTTACGTTTTTTAGATAACGTCTGGCTACACCCACATCCTGTTGGTTTTCTTATTAACGGTTTGCGGCTGTACACCATGAGACCATTTCCCTGCTGTCCAGCTGATATTATGTTTCGAACATTAGAGACCACGTCCCCAATGATACCCGTGGCTACAGTTTTCAGATGAGGTTTGGCTAGATTAAACCCCTTTTTTAAAAGGGGGACCGCCATTCGAAACAGATTTCTGAAAATCCCACCTAGACCATTGCCATATTGCGTACTGGAACCTATGAACCCCGGCAGGTCTCCACCGGCCTGGTTCATATAGTAGGCCGTATATCTCCCGTCATCTGAGGTGTATGCTTTGCGCATAGTTTTTTTACAGCTACTTCACATGTCTAAAATGTAATTTGACAATGACTTTTCCGTTCGAGAATGGAATATGTTTGTTCGGATGGTCGCGTAAATCTATTTGAATGTCCGTAATAGTTGAGCGTGACAGCGATGTGTAATGAGGCGTATCGTAACTCAGAGTGGGGATTCGTCTAGCCTCGTCAGAGATATTTATACATCGGGGAAGTGGGACATGGCTATCACCCACTAGCTGGTAGTCCACTATGTCGCTATAAATAAATATATTATAGCAACCCGCGTGGATGTCTGCAGGTCTGGGGGCTACACATTTAACACGGGGGTTGGGGTCTATTTCGAACACAGACATGCATTTCATATTATACTCTTTAACAATGCTAGCCACTGAATTATGACAACCGACCGCTAGTTCTATTCGGTATGTGTGTTTAGTTTCCGTGTCAAAAATTTCAACCTCAGCATCTCAGTTCTCCGGTTGTGTAGAACACGCTAGTGTCATCTGGCATCAGATCCAGGTCGCCAAAAACGAGGGAACAAATCTTCACGTGGTGTTCCTGGATCTCGCGAACGCCTTTGGCTCAGTCCCTCACAGCCTCCTGTGGACAGCCTTTGACTACTTCAGGGTCCCAGCAGCTCTCTCAACCCTTGTCAAGGCGTACTTCAAGGACGTCCAACTCTGCGTGACAACAGCAGAGTACACAACAGCATGGCAACACCTGGAAGTGGGAATCATGGCTAGCTGCACCATCTCCCCGTTGGCCTTCACCCTGGCCATGGAGGTCATCATCCGGGCCTCTCGATGGACAGTTGGCGGACAGCGAATAAGACCTGGGCTGAGGCTGCCACCGCTCAGAGCCTACATGGACGACCTCACAACTTTCACCACGACCAAGTTCTGCACTGTACGGCTACTAAGAAAACTTCAGGAAAACATTGAGCGGGCTCGGATGAAGATCAAGCCGAGCAAGTCCAAAAGCATCTCCATTATTAAGGGGAAGCTGTCAGAACATCGCTTCCACATAGGCGAGGAACCCATTCCAACGGTCTCCGAGAAACCTGTGAAGAGCCTAGGTCGGTGGTATGATGCCTCCCTTAAAGACAAAGAGCAAGTAGAACAGCTCAGGAAGGAGGTAGCCAGCAGCCTGGAGACCATCGACAGAACCTTGCTTCCTGGTAAGCTGAAGCTCTGGTGCATGCAGTATGGACTACTTCCACGTCTCCTGTGGCCGCTAACCCTCTATGAAGTCCCGCTCTCAAAAGATGGAAAAGCTGGAGAGACTGGTTAGCTCATATGTAAGGAAGTGGCTTGGCCTTCCCAGGTGCCTCAGCAGCATTGGGCTTTACGGCAAAGGGATGTTACACCTGCCCATTTCCAGCCTGGCAGAGGAGTACAAGTGTGCCAAAGTCAGACTGGAGATGATGCTACTGGATTCGAGCAATCCATTTGTAGCCCAAGCTGCCCCCATCTTGGCCACCGGGAGGAAGTGGACTGGATTGGCTGCAACCGAGCAGGCAAAGGCAGCACTCACACACAAGGACATTGTGGGCCGAGTGCAGGAGGGGAGGAGTGGTCTTAGCCTTGGGGCCAGTACACCAGCATGGAGCAAGGCTCCACAATTTCAAAGACGCAAGCTGGTGGTCCAGGAGGTACGTCGGGAGGAGGAAGCAAGAAGGTGCGCCCAAGCTGTGGCGCAGGCAAAGCAAGGGCAGTGGATGGCATGGAAAGGAGTGGAGAAGAGGAAGATCTCTTGGAACGAGCTGTGGGAGATGGAGGCATTCAGGGTGAGCTTTACCATCAGGGCTGCCTACGATGTCCTGCCTTCCCCCGCAAACCTAAGCCAGGGGTATGCCGAAGACCCCACATGCCCTCTATGTCCAAGTCCAGCAACACTGAAGCACATCTTAGTGGGATGCAAGACCAGCCTCTCCCAAGGCCGTTATACCTGGCGGCAAAACCAGGTCCTTAAGTGTCTTGCAGCAGTGCTGGAAAGTCGACGGACAAGTGTGAATGCCCTTCCTCCAGTTACAGCCGCTAGGTGCGCATGCAGATGCGGCGGTGTTGACGTCACTACACACGAGTGGTGTGCACGCAGCTTCCCCCGCTCGACAAATCGTCCCCCACACCCTTGAAACCTACGCGTGTATCAGTCACACATGCACAGGCGCGCGCCAAGGTGGGGGTACTATCACTACTGACATGTCCCAAATTTAGACTTTTAGAAATTTGCAAAACTCTCTCTCTCTCTCTCTCTCTCTCTCTCTCTCTCTCTCTCTCTATCTATTTTTCCGGCTTGAGCCCCGAATGTTTTGACGCAAGCCCTGACATTTTAAAAGTACAGTCTATGGTTCAGGCTCAGACACACGAAGATCTGAAAGCAGACCTGTCTGTCGCTTTGTGCCCTCTCCGCTTGTAGAAATAGAGATGAGCAGCGCTGCTTCTGTGGCCTGTGCACCTTCGGGTAATTAAATTGGTCGCGCTCTGCCAACACATTCTCCCTCCCATCGCGTAAAATACCGACACTTGGTCAGGTGTCAGAAGGTCTGAGATCTACCATATCAGGTGGATTATTTTCGGAAATATTGTGACTTTATTCTTGTAACATTATAACTGGCTTTTTCCCAAAATATCACAACTCCTCCAAAGCCAGAGAACACAGATGGGATGATTTATATGTTGACTGTGCAGATTACAATGTTTTTAACATGAGGAGAAACACATCTGTACAGTCCAGGGGTTTATTAATAAGCGCCGCCCACGACGTTTGTGATTGGGTTAAAGAAATGCCATTAAAACAGAGCACATTTTCCTCCCATCCCCCAAAGACTGTGTGGAGTAGCCAGGCCCTCTTTCAGCGCGCTTTGGAGGAGGGGTCTGGCAAAGCGAGACTAGAGCCTCAGCAACTACAGACTCACAGACAATATTGCATTTTTCCGTGCTGATCTTTTTGTTGGCACAGTGAGTAGATATTTCATCTATGGGAAGTACAGTGGATGACTGAAAGTATTTTCTAAGTGGACTTTTCATTCTTTTCCCATCCTCATGTTTAACAGAGGTTAAGTAGCCTGCGAATTAAACAGTTAATAGTCTGGAAGATGTGAAACATTATCCATCCAGTATCAGCGGATATAACTGTTTTTTTCATAGTCAATGTAATAGATGTATGACAGAAATTGAAGTGGAACATTTATTTTGTAATGCGTTTGTAATGAGTTTCAGCACTTTTCAGTTAGAATTCGCCACATTACAGAGCCAGAGAAGACTTTGCCGATGCCCGCACATTCTCACGTCGAGTACATGTTTTTTATAAATCACACCGTGTGAGGGAAAACCAGCGTACGCAAGCTTTTTGTGCATACGTCGCATTTATAGATGAGGCCCCTGGTGTTTTAGATACTTAATAATTGATTACTGGACAAACCTAATCTATAGATAAATTTACAGGACAGTTAGTGGCAGCTGGAATTCAGTGTCCTGTGAACGACTCTCTGCTGACGTTCACATATCGAGCAGAAATAAAAAGACTGACATTAGAAACCACAGTCCTACAATCTGTCAGCAGCTTCTTACCAAACCATCAGTTTTACAGAAATGCAGTTCAGAGAAATGAACTGCAGTTCACACAGTGTAAATAGCTTTAACAGAGACATCAGCGACACAGAGACACAATGGCCTCACAGAGAATCAAACTCTTTTTCTTACTTTAGTTCTAGAAAACTTCATGATGAGAAGGCGTGTCATGGATGGGAGATACGTCAAGGCAAGGTGGTTGCAGCACCCTACAGCCAAGATGGCTGCCATCTTAGAAACTACAAAAACTAGGTTACCAGCACAGAGAGCAAGCTGTGTTTAACAAGGCACTGCTCTTAGAGAGCACCCAAGAGACAGGGCCCAGACTGTCGGGCCCAATCCCAATCTCCACCCTAAAGCCTTAGGCCGGCCACACACTGGCTGCGTCGCATGAGCGTGTCAGCTGCGTGGCGTGTCCGTTTTTATTTCGGCTCCCATGTTAACAGGTTAGAGCTTGCACACTGCCTGCGTGACACGCACGTCTCAGGCGCGGCTCGAGCCGCGCTGAAAACGCGTGCATGCTAGAAATAGAACAGACGTCTATTTTTATAAGCGTTTTGGAAACGTTTCCAGGCAAAATAGAATAGGAAAAGATGTTCATATGTCATGTTGACACAAATACATATTAATAAATTACATGTTGATGTTTGAAAGTCTCTAGGTTTTGACATAAATGCAGATGTACATTTTAATGTAATTTAAAAAAAAAAAAAATATTATAAAAAATATTGCACTTGTCAATACAGAACTAAATATTCTGTAGCCTATTTTGCCATCAATACTGCCGACGTTGTCTTTGCTGTAATCAAAATCAGTATATATTTATATATATGTTTTCCATTCCATTAACACCAGATTTCTTTTCAGCGCACACAGAAAATAGAGAGCTAGCGCAACCGATGTGGTTAGGGTGTGAAGACAGACAACCTCAGCTGACGGTTTTCCCAAATTTTATTTTCTCTGCAGAAGACAATATTACATTAATTGGCTTCTGGTCTACTGTTTCCTCTGTATCTGCACCTCTGCTCCTCAGCAATACAAGATGGTATTGTGAGGGTGATCTCATTTTCTACCATACGTACACAAAAATCCATCACAGTATAGCATCTCACTCAACTCTTAGTATGCACATTGCTAGCCAACAGGAGTAATTAGAATATTCTGGGAAAACCTTACTTGAATTATAACAATAGTCTATGTGACAAACATGAGAACCAACGTTTTTTTTTTTTTTTTTTAACAGTTTCAGTGAGCAAAGTTAAACAGTCCGTGGGTTTGGGTGACTGCACGGATAACAAAAAGAGTATAATGTCTGACAAAGAAATACACATACCTGCAGAAGACAACATTACATTAATTGGCTCCTGGTCTCCTGTTTCCTCTGGATCTGCACCTCTGCTCCTAAACATTAAATAACAGAATTTACACACTCAAACTGGGCTGCAGAGCCTCCGTTATTAACACTGCACAGAAACATCGCGGAAATGGCGCGAAAAGAAAAAGAGTCAAACAAAGCATAATTAAAAATTATATTTAACCTTAAAAACGGCACTAAACAGACTCTAGTTAATAACGTATTAACTTTGAGGCACTAAATAGTGAAGGGTCACGACACAATTTTCAAAGAAAGCATAACATAAACATTAAATAGCGCAACAGCATTTTACACGCAGCTTACCTCAGCAATACAAGACGGTATTGTGAGGAGGAGACGGAAGCTACGGCAACTTAGGAGGGACAACAGAGGCACAGTGCGGCAACAACATCTCCGCCGGAAACAATAGAAATATGATAAATAAATTAAACTCAAAAAGATAAAATTCACAAATTTTTTGGTTCTTTCACAAGAAATCATTAAATACTGATTAAAATATGATTTAAATTAAATTAAACATAAATTGGAAACTAGAATTAATAAAGTGCATTTTTAACTCCGTTACACTAGGTGACCTTGAGAAGATATTCACTAAATTTGACAAAAACATCACTTACGGGACTTCCGGTGACGCCATGGGTATGCTTGCAGCGTCGTAAGGACCAGCTGGCGGAACACGAAGAGAGAATGGGAGGACTGAAGGAGAGAGTCGGTGCGGCCGAGGATGCGAAGATGCGACATCGCAGGGCGCTGAGTTACCTGCTACACCAGGATATCGACATGTCTGCAAAATGTGATGACCTTCAAAACAGACTGAGACCAAACAATATCAGGATCTTTCAAATCCCGGAGCGAAGTGAAGGGAAAGATATGGCTGCATTTGCTAAAGACCTACTCCTGAAAGAACTTAAAATACCATCAGACCTGGACATTAAGATTGAAATGGCACATCGGTCACTGGTGGCCAAACCTAAAGATGCAACAGCTCCACCAAGATCAATTATAGTGAGATTTCTGGATGCAGCGGTGAAGGACACAGTCATAAGGCAGACATGGAGCCAGGGGCCAGTCCTCTTTCAGGGCAAGCGGATCTACTTTGACTAGGACGACTCCCCCGATCTACAGCAGAAACGGACGAGGGTCCGAGAAGTTATCAGACAGCTTAAAAAGATGGACATACAGGCGAGGTGTCTGTACCCAGCACAACTGAGAGTGAAGCTGAACACCGGGGAGAAGACCTTCGCATCACTAATGAGTGCCACAGTGCTGCTGAAGGAGCTGGGGGTCGACGTGCGCAGTGGGGAGAGGGAGCACATCGAGGAGGAACTGAAGGATGGATGGAGGAGCCAAGAGAGGAGAGAGAAGGGAGCGTTTCTGTCACCAGCTAATCTCAGGGCCCTCCTGCAGGAGGAGGACTAAAGGGAATCTACCATTAAGATGGATAAAAAGTTTGTTTCAACTAAACCAGTGGTAAGGTTATATAAATAACGGACCTATAGGAATACCATAAGCGTCACTAACATATATAATATATATATATATATATATATATATATATATATATATATATATATATATATATATAAAAAAAAATATATATATATATATATATATATATATATATATATATATATATATATATATATGATATGATATGAATGTGGAGCGTTCTAAGTTTAAAATCTTTGTTTTTCTACATTATTTTTTACCGTAGTTAAAAATCATTCAAAGTGATCTTTAAGTAAGGGTTAATGCCTGACGAGGTGTCCATTGTAATGCTCATATCTTTACTTACTTAAATAAACCCAAATCTCATTTAGGCCTACTCTTCATCATGCTGATGTAGCTTTAGCTTTCTTAGCTAACTTGACAATACTAAACACACGTTAATACGCAGTATGCATATTTCTCACTGAGTGATGAGTTGTAGAAGCTACCTCAACCTGGAGGAACTGCAACGGAAGAGCAAAAATTCATATTTCTCCATAACCTTGATGAGAGTAATATTGAATTATCTTTTTGGGGTTAATAGGAATTAATATTTTGGGGCAAGCTCTTTCTTGCCATCTTTGGGAAATTGAGGAGAGGGTTAAATAAAATGGGTAGAAGAGTTAGAGAAGGTCATTATTGTTAGCAGTGGAGCCGACTGAAACGTGTGTAGCCTAAGAAGTTGCTACATTAAAGCTCTATAAAAGCTTATCTTCACCTCCTGTAGTCTTATGTACAGCGGAACAACAGAACAGGAGTGAACGAGAGCTAATGGACAGTAACTAACTGAAGTGATACCATGAAGTACGCTGTTACAGATATAGATCCTGTCGGCAACATGCTAACGCGATTAGCATCAAGTTCTAGAAACTTCATAAAATTGATACAATGTAAACATTGCACACAAGCGTATTCACCTTCTGTAGACTGCAGGCTGTGGGGGGATTTCAGACAGGAACACAGACCGTTTCCCCTCTCTTTGTCTGTGTGTCTGTGTTGTTGCCGTGGTGATTCCCTCTCTCTCCTGATTGCTGCCAAGCTGATTCACCTGCTCCCAGCTGCACACCTGCAACCCATCCACTAATCAATGCTGCACCATAGCAACCACTCACTGTTGGCCAGATCCTTGGCTGTTTCTCAATCTCAAGAATTCAAAGAACAGACTTGTGCTCTTGGGAGAACAATTTTGCTAGATGTTCTTGGAAGAATGGACTCGCAAGTTCACAAGCACAGAAAACGCTGTTAACAGTTTGAGACGATGCGTTCTTCCTGTTATTGTGCAACACCCCCAGCACAGAGGCCACCTGCAGCGCTCCAAAATAACAGCTAGAAATAAAAACCACAACAACATAACCACTTTATATTTAAACAAGCTCCGGACAAGAAAACCTCATAACGTTACAACTATTGCAATAATATTGAAAAATAAAACTTATTGAACTTTAATTTTTTTTGTTTATGGTTTAGTTAAAACACCCCTTACTAATTCAAAAGAGTGGAACGCGATCCCTATTATTATTATTATTATTATTATTATTATTATTATTATTATTATTATTATTATTATTATTAGTGTATTAGTT
>NC_050196.1:107042-139542 GCF_008315115.2 Sander lucioperca | reverse complement strand
ACAGAAACAGACAAACAGACAGAGACAGACAGACCGAGACATAGAGAAACAATCAGAGAGACATGGACAGACAGAGAGAGACAGAGACAGGGAGAAACAGAAACCAACAGAGACAGACAGACAGAGAGAAACAAACAGACAGACAGAGAGACAGAGACAGGGAGAAACAGAAACAGACAGACAGAGACAGGGAGAAACAGAGACAGAGACAGAAAGACAGAGACAGACAGAGAGAGACAGAGAATGACAGAGACATAGACAGACAGACAGAGACAGACAGAGAGAGACAGAGAGAGAGACAGACAGACAGAGACAGACAGAGAGAGACAGAGAGAGACAGAGAAAGACAGAGACAGAGACATAGACAGACAGAGAGAGACAGAGACAGACAGAGAGAGACAGAGAGAGAGAGAGAGCGAGAGAGAGAGACAGAGACAGACAGAGAGAGACAGAGAGAGACAGAGACAGACAGACAGACGGAGACAGAGAGAGACAGACAGAGACAGACAGAGAGACACAGAGACAGAGACACATAGACAGACAGAGACAGACAGAGAGAAACAAACAGACAGACAGAGAGACAGAGACAGGGAGAAACAGAAACAGACAGACAGAGACAGAAATAGACAGAGACAGAGACAGAGAGACAGAGACAGTCAGACAGAAGTGGAACACTAAAGATATAGACTAATGTTCATATTACTGCCTGTAGTATTCAAGTTGACTGTCTGTGAAAGGGTTGTCATGGTAACGTATGACCAGTGAAAACACCCTTTGAAGTCTGTGATGAGATCTCTTTGATCTTTAATCAGGTTAACGACCGTGTCACCTGCTGAAACTGTCAGCTGTGCCCCACTGGAGCTATTCAAAGACACAGAGCAAGCTCTGAAATAAAGCCTCAGACTGCTAAAACGATAAGTTCTATTGGTGAAATGATGTAATCGTGAGCACCACAAGACCTTTGTGAACGTATTCATGTAAAATTTATGTTGATAAACTTAAAAATGTAGGCATATCAGCGATTTAAAAAAGTGGTTCGCTCTGCGTTTCGCTGGGAAATGTGGAGGACGTTTAATATGTAAGTGAATGGAGGGAAATGTGGAACTCTTGTCATTTGGAAGCTCACGGAGCCAAAAGTATAAGTTGTATCGCAAAAGTGAGCACATTGGCTGAAACTAGACAAAAATACCTACGTTTTGATGTATAAATTGTGTATGACAAGTAGATATTGTGGGCGTGAGAGCAATTTATAGAGAGGGGACAAAGATATTTTTCCTAAGCTGCTGCACTCTAACGATGACATCATCCACTCTGCCAGACGCAATACACAATCACTAGAAACACAGAAAAATCCTGAAATGATCACTAAACTTAAACAGCTTTTTCACAAAAACTGTAAAAGATATCAAACTGAAAAGCCATAGCCAGATTGCTGAATATTTTGTGAACATTTTAAAGTTTGTTTGGCTTCTGTAGGTGAAAGTATGAAGGAGCTGAAAATTTTGGGAGCGGAAGAAAATTTGAAGGATTTGAAGCATGCTCTCATTCACTTCAATGTTAAAAAAAATGTCATAAAAAGCTTAATATTTTAAAAAGTATAAATAGTAGAAAAAAAGTTGAAGAAGTCCCATCATTAGCTGAAAGAGCTGAACATTTTAAAAGTTGAATGGTTTTAATAGCTGAACGTATGCAGAAGTTACAGAGAGCCAAAAAACGTACGGAATAAGAAGAAGAAAAATAAAGAACAGGATAACACTAGAAAATGCATTTCCTGCGGAAAATGCGTGGGAATGCTGAATACTGTAGGTCCTGAAGCAGCAAAACAGGCCCAGACCATCACATTACTGTCGTTATTATGTTCTCTTTCTGAAATGTGGTTGTCTCGTCAGTCCACAGAGTATTTTCCCAAAAGTCTTGGGGATGATCAAGATGTTTTCTGGCAAAAATGAGACGAGCCTTAATGTTCTTTTTGCTCAGCAGTGGTTTTCGTCCCTGAACTCTCACATGCATGCAGGTCTCTTTGTTATGGTGGAGTCATGAACACTGACCTTAACTGAGGCAAGTGAGGCCTGCAGTTTGGATGTTGTTGTGATGTCTTTTGTGACCTCTTGGATGAGTAGTCACTGCACTTTTGGTGTAAATTTGGTCGGCTGGCCACTCCTGGGAAGTTATGTATTAACAGCGCGGGGGGGCAAACACTTTTTCACACAGGGCCATGTAGGTTTGGATTGGAAAAACCTTTAATAACTGTATTTTGTGTTTACTTGTGTTATCTTTGTATTATAATTAAATTTGTTTGACGATCTGAAACATTTAGGTGTAACAAACATGCAAAAAAAGAACAAATCAGGAAGGGGGGAAACACTTTTTCACACCACTGTATATTGTCCCCATCAGTAGGCCTATGTCCTATCAACTAAACTAACTGAAAATGAAATATATCAATTGTGATAACATCAAATGGGTCCATAATGTATGTTTCATTGGTTTACAATATTTTTAGGCCGGCTACACACTGGCTGCGTGGCGTGAGCGTGCCGCTTCTGTTGCGTGGTGGCTGCGTGGCGTTTTCTATGTCTTTACACATCAGAAACGTGTCTGACGTGGCGCTGCAGCTGCTAGCCTTGTCTGTACACATGTATGTTTCCCATTGATTTACTGCACTCAAGCAGTAGTATATTTCATGACAAACATAAATATATACCGACCTGATTACAGCAAAGAGAACATCGGCAGTATTGATGGCGAAATAGGTTACAGAATATTTCGCTCTGTATTGACAGGTACAATATTTGAAAATCGATAATTATTTATTATTTCTTTAAATTACATTTATATCTGCATTCATGTCAAAACATAGAGACTTTCAAACATCAAAATGTAATTTATTAAATGTATTTGTGTCAAAATGACATATAAACATCTTTTCGTATTCTATTTTGCCTGGAAACACTTTCTGTTTCTAGCATGCACGCTTTTTCGGCGCGCCTAAGTCGTGCATGTCACACAGACAGTGTGAAAGCTCTAATCTGTTAACATGGGAGCCAAAATAGGAACGGACACGCCACGCAGCCAGTGTACAGCCGGCCGAAGCCCTACCATTAAAGGCTTTTTACATGGTGGTTAGACTGAGGCTAATATCCCATTTTTGGTTCAAGCTGCAGTCACCCTGTACTGACAATCGCTGTCATTTTAAACGTTATCACAACATTTAGCTCATTTTACTGAAATCCCAAAAGAGGAGGGACAAAAGAGGGAAAACAGAAAGGTGACTTGAAAAATAAATGAAAATAAAAGATATGAATTGTACTGAAAAATAAGGATACAATGTATAAATCATAAAAGGTGGAGATAAATAATAAAAATAACTTAAATACTATTGGTGTCGTACTGTTTAGGCAGCCAGATGGGTCAGTACAGTATGTTTCAATGGTTTGCATTGTTGTTCAACCCTACAAATAAAGGCTTTTTACATGGTTGTTAGACTGAAGGCTAAAAAACCCAAATAATGTCTCAAGCTGCAGTATCTGTACTGAAAATCATACCAACACACTCATTTTAAATGTGTTATCCAGACATTTAGCTCAGTGTACTGAACCTTTAAAATAATTCAGGGTTATCCTTGACTTTGAAGGAACATAGGGTTAGAGTCACTTGATTGTCTTCTGGTTAGGAGACAATCATAGGAACAGTAGTTCTTGACTAGTTCTTTTGACAAGGCTTATTTAACCAAGTCATGTATTTTGGGCAATCTGAAGACAAAATGTTCAGCTTTGATTCTTCAATTTAAACACTGTCATAGCTTTTCAATAGGGTTTAGATTAGCCCAAGGCCGAGTTTACACATGTGAAAATTCTTTAACATGCCTATCAGCTCAAACCCCACACTAATAATTATAATTTTTGTAAAATATATTCCATGTCATCCTTTCCTTTTCCTTCTGTATGTATATATATATATATATATATATATATATATATATATATATATATATATATATATATATATATATATATATATATATGTTGTGTCTTCCAAGAAAACAGATAATGAAGGAAAAAGAAAGGTGACATGTAAAATAAATTAATAAAATAAAATATATTAATTGTGATGAAATACAAAATAAGCATAGAGTGTTCTAATTATACAATATATATAAATTATCAATGTACCAAAATAAATTGGTGTCTTAGAGTCAGTGTCCATGGGTCAGTAGCGTAAGTTGCTAATTGTTGAATCCGTCCATTGTTGGCACAAACCAAAACTCTTAACAGAGCACAGTGTAATTGTGAAGATGTAAGGGGCTGTAACATTGTGACCTTTGATGATCCAGGGACTGTAGAACTGCTGCTTTCAGGTATCTGGCCGCAGATGGCAGGAGCAGAGGCCTTAGATTGAAAAACAGTAAAAAAAAAAATTATCCCTTGCATTCCTAATGCAAATAGCAACCACAAACAGTAATGCCATCAGTGTTTTTGTTAGTTCTCTGGTCAAAAAGGGATCTTGTACTAAGTTAATACAAATAACAGTTACCTTTACAACTTGGTTAGGGTGAAATATAATGCTGCACTAAGGAGGAGCTGTCTCTGTGACAGTGATGACTGACTAATGAATGATCAGCGTAAGTTTGGTTCCCCGCATCAGTTCACCTGATCACTCGCCAAACGTCAACAGTAGGTAGGCTCTACTGAACTGTGCGCAGCATTGGATGCGAAGCTGTGGACGTAGGAGAATGAAGCGGGTCCTGACAAGAGAAAACAGAAAGTTGTTGTAATAAACTGCAGACCATGCAAAAAACATGTTCATAAGTTACATAATACTAATAAAATAATAATTTAATACCTTGAACACTGCTGCAGGGCAACACAACATTTCTGTCCAGTGCCATTTTACACAGAGTAGTTTAGGAAGGATGAATGAAGTTCAGCTTATTGTCATGTTTAGCCTTCTTTAAAGTCCTGATTGTCTCCACTGTGTGAAGTGGAGTGATCACAGCAGAGGCAGACCTGCAGGAAAAAGTTAATTTAAATGACAATGTACTGCTAGCTGTAACAACGGTGTTGCAAAATTGCTGCGTTATTACAAAGTGAATACAGGAATAAAGACACAATTAAAGCAATATAGAAAGCACATATGAAATTAGAATCATTACCTTCAGTTGTGAAGACTCTTAAGCATGTCAGGTGGAAAGCAGGCAGTGGTGGTCCATTGTTTCAGTTTTTAGAGCCAGAGAGAATGTGAAGCAAAGGCAGGCAGGTGTTATCTCATCCTCTGCTTGGAAGAATGACTGGCTAGCACGAAGGTAAAAGTGTCCCTGTGTTGTCCAACAGTGATTGTCTGTCCATTGTTCGTCCATTGTTGATTGACAGTTAAGCTGCTGCTGCTGCTGCTAAAGCTTCTGCTCTTGGTTGTTGTTGGTCTTCAGTTTGTTGTACAGGTGAGGTGGTATTTCCTGCTTTGGCTTTTCAGCCTGTCGCACCTACCCCGGTGCCATTAGGTCAGCTGCAGGGTCATCAGCTGGAGGCCACCGTTCACAGATGTTTCGCCCCCAAGACCAGTAAATCTCCAGGCCCGCTGGCATGCTGGGGACGTCTCCCCTCCACCCCCTGCAGCTGCCTTCACATAATCTCTCTTGGAAAGACCAGCTGCTTCTGTTTACCAGGTGCGAGCATGCTGCTCTTCTTCTGAGTAGGAGATTGGTGTGTACCAACAGGCTTTACAGGCTTTACAAACCTTGCCAGGGCATGCTCTTCTGTTGCCGGCGATTGGTTTGCTGCCACCCTACAGCTCTCCAGGATCTTGGCCAGTTTCGTCAGGATTTGATCATGGCGCCACCTGAAACGTCCTTGGGTCAGTGCCACACTGCATCCTGACAAAGTGTGTCGGAGGCTTGCCTTGACGCTCCCGCATAGATGACAGCCCACTTTATCACCATACCACA
This sequence comes from Sander lucioperca, assembly GCF_008315115.2. Lineage (NCBI taxonomy): Eukaryota > Metazoa > Chordata > Actinopteri > Perciformes > Percidae > Sander > Sander lucioperca. The sequence continues at coordinate 133,601 of NC_050196.1, read as the reverse complement.
GTGTGAGATTCCTAGGGCATGGAAGGATATCGTAGGTCACCCTCAACAGGAAGCTGAGCCTGGATAGAGGAGTTCTCCAGATGTCTACCCTGGTGATACGCCTGTTGCTGGTAGCATCCCATCTTGTCCAGGCTCCTTGCGTGCCCTGGGATATTGCCTTCAAGTGGAAGCGCTCCTGCTCCAGTCTGGTGATTTCGTCCACCACCATCGTCTCCTGCTGTCTCTTGGTGGCTTTAGACCAGAATTGCTGCGCTGCTCCCCAGCCCAGCCCAGCACGACTGGTCTGGACAGTCGTGCTTGGCTGGGTGAAGTTGTGATGAAGGAGGTGAGGCCAAAGCTGGTGGTGTCCTCACAGAGGATACAGGACAACTGTGTCTCTCGTCCAGGGGAAAGCACACAGCTGCTGAATGTTGTCACAACCTGGCTCAAGGGCCATAACAAAAGAGGAATCCTGTTGCCGGCGACGGCCGAATCAACTAGCCCTGAAAATGGATGGCGCTGGGGCGTCGCACCCATACCCGGCCGACGATTAGGAGGGCCGCCGCGGTGAGCATGGAAGCCTAGGGCGTGGTCCCGGGTGGAGCCGCTGCAGGTGCAGATGTTGGTGGTAGTAGCAAATATTCAAACGAGAACTTTGAAGGCCAAAGTGGAGAAGGGTTCCATGTGAACAGCAGTTGAACATGGGTCAGTCGGTCCTAAGAGATGGGCGAATTCCGTTCGGAAGGGTGGGGCGATGGCCTACGTCGCCCCCGGGCGATCGAAAGGGAGTCGGGTTCAGATCCAGGTGGAGCTTTATTCCCCACTAACTCACAGAGAGAGAGAGAGGCCCCACTGGATCACACAGGGGCTGTCACAATGTTTAGGGCTGTACTTGGGATGTACAGCCCAAGATATGTTGTAAATACAGTGGTATGCATAGGTTTAGACACCAATGCTAAAGTTGACTAAAAATAGGAATAAAAAAATCAACTTTTGGAAATTGATCTTAATGCCTTAATTAAAACAATGAGGAAAAATCCAGCCTTTAAGGACACCAATTTTCTTTGTGAATGAAGAATGTATCGTAAATAAATAAATGTTCTCCCTTAAAATACATAACTATAGACATCCCTATGTTAAATTCCCATAGAGGCAGGCAGATTTTTATTTTTAAAGGCCAGTTATTTCATGGATCCAGGATACTATGCACCCTGATAAAGTTTGCATTGATATGGATCTTATTTCAGTTAGCTATTAGGCTAACTGAAATAAAACCATGCCAATTGTGAGATATGGTGAAGGGTATGTGATGATGTGGGGCTATTTTTATTCCAAAGGCCAAGGGAACTTTATCAGGATGCATAGTATCCTTGATCCATGAAATAACTGGCCTTTAAAAATAAAAATCTGCCTTCCTCTATGGAAACTTAACACAGTGGTGTCTATACTTATGCCACCTGTATTTTAAGGAAGAAAATTCTGTTATTTACGATACATTATTCATTCACAAAGAAAATTGGTGTCCTTAAAGGTTGGATTTTTTCAATTTTTTTAAAATTAAGGCATTAAGATCAATTTCCAAAAGATTATTTTTTTACTCCTCTTTTTAGTCAACTTTAGCATGGGTGTCTAAACTTATGCATACCACTGTATATCTCATAATAATATGGTTACCTGAAATAATTATGACCAATCACATTATCCAATACTGCCAAAATATAAGATTACCAAACAAAATGTCTTTCAGCTTACTAAATTAAGTACATCAATATGTTGTATGACAGCAAAATTGGGTTTCCTTTACATAGCAAGAGAAACAGAGACCAACAACAATGAGGTATCCTGAAAAAACACAACATAATGCTCAGTGGATTTTTGTTTTACCTGCCAACTGTGCAGGAGAGATTAACATCTGGTACAACAATAATTTAGTCTTTTAAATCAAACTGTTATTAATTCATGTTTCAACCACTCACTTTGGTTATAGGTACAGACCTATTTTTCTTTGTCTTTTTCTTTTTCTTTATCTGTTAAACCCAACTACCATCTTTATGGACTGTTAGAGGACATGACACAGTATACAGGATTATGATAACTATAATATGTTCTCATCACACCAGAATGGAGACAATGCTGCGGTTTAGAGATAAAAATGAGGTCCAGAAGTGTGTTCTTATCTGTGGTGGCAGCAGTGATGACTTGAACATATTCCCGGGACTGAAACAGCTCAAGGATTGGCTTACTTGCGTTGGATAAGTGATTCTCATTGAAATCCCCACAGACAATGATAGGGTGGCAATCCATGACCTCCAATGAGTCCAACAGGCTTCCCAGGTTTGACAGAAATGATGTCACACTGTAGTCCGGAGGTCTGTACACAGCTGCAATCAAAGCACTCACTGGGGCTTCAACCTTCAGAGCCAAAAACTCAAGGTCAGTGACATTATGTATGTACTGTTTTTCACGTACTTGAATGTGCTCTTTCACATAAACTGCAACGCCACCACCACGTTTGTTGGCCATCTGTGGAACATTTGTGTAGGACAGGTGTCTGTTGCGTTTGAACATAGTGTAGCCCTCTAAATGGAGACTGTCTGCAACAAAGGAGCCTTGTAGGTGAGTTTCTGTGAGACACAAAACATCTGCTAGACACAGTTCATGGTGGCTCTTGATGTCATTCACGTGGCATGGCAAACCTTCTGTGTTATGGTGAACAATGGTCAGAGTGTCATGTCCGTTCACAGCCTGTGAGATTTTGAGAAGAGGCATCATGTCATCCAAATTGACTTGTCTCATGGTCGTAGGGCTCCAGTGATTTGTGGGTTGCCATATATTTTACTCTCGTCCATATCCAGAATGTGCAGTCCGCTGAGAGAGGTCACTCTGCTGACAGCTACGTAAGCCATGCCAGGTTCAAAAATGTGTTTCAGTGACACTACAGCTGATGTCCTTGTCATACCTTGAACCTTATGAATCGTACAAGCAAAGGCCAGTTTAACAGGAAACTGTCTGCGTACCACTCCTTTCTGTTTCATTTTCTCCTCTGCTCTGTCGATGTACACTAGATCGTCTGGTCCTCCTGGTGCTCTGTTACGATAATTCCTTCCAGCTGTTTCATCATCCATCTTGAGCCCGAGCATAGTGACATGTGCGACACCATTTTGTTCAGAGGATATTACCCTGACTAGCGTAGCGAAAGATCCATTCACCAATCCTTGAGACACGTCTATGTTTCTGGTGAGCATGACTCTAACACCTTCAGCTACGTTTAGCGTATCTGGTAACTCATTTCTGTTTCCTTTAAATGGTTTGGCTTGTCGTGCCATTCTGCCTGTCTGTGGATCCTTTTTGTAGTCATCTGCATCAATCTTGGTGATGTGAGAATGGAGCAGAGCTAACATTACAGAGTTGTGTGAATCAACTTGTTTATTAGTTGCAAAAATGTGTAGCACATCAGTAGGACACAGTTCTGGTTCGGTGACGGCCTGTGACAACAAAGCTCTGTCTGCCTCGGACAACTCCTCTGACTTTTCTTTCACACGGATCCTGTTCAACATCTCTGCAAAGGCAACATCATCCTTCTGACGCATAATCTCAGTCAGAGTGATCATCTGAAAGTGTTCCTGCCACAGGTCAATCTCACTTGGGTCATACACACAGAGAGCCTTGGACTGTCGCACTGGTGGAAGCTGAAAAAAATCTCCAACAGCTATTACCGACATTCCTCCGAATGGTCTCTGACTGCCTTTGATCTGTTTGAGTCTCACATCAACATAAGCAAAAAGGGGCTTTGAAACCATGGACACTTCATCAATGATGAGGATTTCAGCATTTAAAAGTTCAGATCGGACTTCATCCAAATTGTTACCAAGGCCTTGAAATGGAGGTTTTAGGCTTCTCGGCAGTTTGAGTAAGGAGTGCAGTGTGGAGCCTGATATGTTGAAGGCTGCAGTTCCAGAGAATGCGGTCAACAGGACAGTTGGGTTTGATATGTCGGCCTCCTCAGCGCGTCTCGGCAGTTTGCACAGTATCTTAGATGCCTCAGAGTAGATGCATTTGATTAAATGTGACTTTCCTGTTCCAGCGCCACCATTGATGTAAAAGAAGAACTGCTGCGGATTTAGGCCACAGATTCGCTTTACACACCACTCTCTTACTGCATAAAACTCCACAGGCTTCAACTCATAGTTACAGGAGGGCTGTGTACCCAACATTCTGTGATACTTCAGAAGGCGGTCAATCATATCACTAAGATGTGTGAATGTCAGCATGACAGCAGTACCAGGAGTGTGAGAACCAGGGTGGAGGGGCAAACCTTTGGCTGTTCTGGAGTGTGGATCAAAGAAACCGTATCTGCCGGACTTTGTTCTGAATACGGCAATGCATAATGCACTCATCAGGAGCAATCCATACTGGACATCAGAAAGCAAGCAGCTGAGTCCTGCCTCTAGGTCCAGAAAACTGTCTAGAGCTCCAGGTAACGGTTCTCCTAATGTGCCATATCTAGAAAGTTGTTCCATGTCCACATAATGTGTATGCGTGCGTGCAGGTACTTCATGAGGGAGCTCGTCAGTATTCAGATAGATGTGATTAACTCTTTTTCTGACCTCTTTATACATTGCGTTACCTTTATCCAAAACAAGGTCAAGATCTGCTCTGGTGATGTTTTCATTCTCGTAAAGGAACGCCAGAAATGTAAGTGAGTTGCAGGTACACTGCTGATTTCTGTTTTTACCATATTTAACAGAAGCCTGGCTGCGGGATGCACGGACGTGTCTTACAGAAGGCTGACCTGCCGGATTTACACGGTCTGCATGAGAAGGGCCTGCTACACACTGAGGATGTCCACTCTTTACATTAGCATAAGATGCCTGTGGTGACACATCACTTTGACCTCTGTGGTTTACCTGGTTAGCTTCAGGAGAAACTGCCACACATCTTTTCTTTACCATGTCAGCATAAGATACCTGTGGTACACCTGGCTCATCACTTTGACCTCTGAGCTTTACCGGGGTGACAATAGAAGGCCTTGCTTCACCATCGCTGTGACATCCTCTCTCATCAGCAGAAACCTTTGGTGCATCACTCTGACTTCCCTGTGTCACACTTTCATCATCACGAGACGCTGCAGCCATCTTCACCTCTCCACAGCTCTGAGGACCAACACATTCTACCTGTTCACCTGTTGTACCCTGAACCTCCTTTGACCTCTGCTGGCGCAGACTTTGAGCTTGTGACCTCTTACTCTTCCTCGGCATTATGATCCAAAACCACAAATCTTGTTTTATTTTTATTATAGACAATCAAGATAATAAACACAATATGAATCGAAATATATTATTAACTTAGCAAGATAAGAAAGTAGATTAAAGCAGTATCTGCTCTTAGTAATGGCGATTTATATCTCAAAAATATTCTATTTATATTTATTTTAAAGCAAAACAGTAAGTGGTCAAATAAATGTTTTCCCACAAAATATTTTCAAGTCTGTGAAGATATTATATTTAGAAGTAAAAGTTGACGTATCACACAAATTATATATGGATATACTGTATTTCAGCGGTACTTAAGTTTCTATATCTTCAGTAAATTGAAAACCAATAGGACAGGAATAGGGTTTATTTAGTATTTTAAGGCACTATCAAGAAATCTGTACGGATGTTCAAATACTGTGCTTTTCTAAGAATAACTTTGGTATTTGTATATTTATGGTTTTGTAAATGCCAATTAATTTTTTTCAACCTTAATATATTCAGAGATTTATTTTAATATATGTAAAGAATGCAGTTACTCCTTACAGTTGGTTTATTTATTTCACTTTATAAAGGTTTAACCAACAATAAAGCACGTACAAAAGGTGTTGATGCCAACAATGTGGGTGGATCTATAGACGAGGTACAAATATGTGAATGAGAGACAAATAACAAAATGTATGTAGTGTAATTAGTTTTACACTAGTACTACTCAAGTAAACAAAATCTGTTTATGTGTACTCTGGTGTGAAGATATTTGCAGTCAGAACAAACCTTTTGGTACAGAGCTCCACAGCAACACGGTCCAGGAACAACTACAGCTCTTTTCTTGTATAAATATAGATTTGGATTTCAATTTATTGTTATGTACATTAACAAGAGACAGTTTTCTTCAGTGATACACTTTATAACAGCAACTTATATATCTGGAAATGTACCAGATTTAATTTTGAATTAGTTTTTACAGTCCAATGTTTGTGATAAAAAGCTCAACAAAATGTGTGTTATGTATGTGTCTTTTCAATTAATTTAAATTTAATGAACAAACTAAAAAATACTTTACTGTTACCAAATAGAATATTGATACAATATGGACAATTCAAAAATACAATAATAAGGTTTTTGCCAATTGAAAAGGCCAAATCAAATGTGTGTGAGAGAGAGACAGGAGAGGTAGAAAAAGTGTGAGCAGAGAAACTCACAGAACCATAAAACAGAATGATCGGGTTCCAATCAACCCATGAATCCAAAACAGATACCAGTAATCTGTTAATATCAGGTTCCAAAAGACAAGTTTCAAATATATCGTTCCAAAAAAACAGGTTTCTTGCAAGAATGCAAGGAGATAGAGCGGGATAGAATTAGAGGGATAGAATGATAGAATTTCCAAAATTTAGATAGATATATTAGATATGACAGGAGAGATAGAAAACCTCAAAATTAGATAGATGTATTAGATTTGACAGGAGAGATAGAACGTCTTATATTAAGGGATGAGTGGGTAGAGTGATAGGAGAGAGGTGAATGATCTCATAGATAGATGGAGAGGGAGAGGGAGAGGAGCTGGAGGCCAGCGGACCTGTAACACAAAATGGAAACATGCATTAGACATACAAAACAGAAAAAAAACATTACATAAAAAGTGATTGCTTTGAATATGTGAATATTTTTTTAACATCAAGGAACAGATTATTGGTATGATTTAGCTAAGAGGGACTTTAGTAGTGTCATTGTTTCACTAGGACTTTAGTAGGTGTCTCTAGGAAATCTCTGTATTCACTGACTTCTGTGTTCAATCACATAATGTTGCCTAATTTTTGCGTGTGTGAAGTATACTGTGGAGGGTCCAAGGAGTCACTAACACAGATAGTGAAATACTAACTAAAAGTATGTAGAGTGCACAAGCAGATGTGTACAGTAACGTTAGACAGTAGTAGTATTTACTGCCAAAGTGTCAAGGCAACACACGTCATAGCAACGACATCATTCATGTGTGTGAACATACTGTCGAGTTGCCACGGGGGTAACCAACACTGATGGTCCAGCAGCAACGTAGAGAGGAGGCAGACAAGAGCATTGGGGGGAGAGAGGAGAGGATTTTCAGTTTCATTTTACAAGACAAGATATACACAACAATAATTTATTTTATTATCAAGATTTTTTTTAGATCACTGTAATATTAAATTCATACGTAATACATATGTCCAGTGGTGGAAGAACTATTTAGATAATTCACTTAAGTAAAATACTTATACCACAGTGTGAAAATACTCCACTACAAGTACAACTACAAACCCTACAAACGTTGGGTAGCTTGATCTACAGCAATGTATCATGTTCTATCAGATCATCATCTGTATAGTGAGGGATAGAGCAAGACATATCCAGTTTTACTTTAGAAAACCAAACTCAGCTTATTTTAAAAGGTCCCATGGCATGGAAATTACAATTTATGAGGGTTTTTTTAACATTAATATGCGTTCCCCCAGCCTGCCTATGGTCCCCCAAAAGCACCCTAAGAGCACCATGTCATGGTACCTTTATTGAGTAGGCTACTTTTCAGGCTGGACAACATATTAACTTATTCAATATCAAAGTGTCCTTCGTGACTCATATTTAAAAAGTGTGTGTGCGTGCGTGCGTGCCTGTGTGTGTGTGTTGTGGAGATGTGTGTCCCTCCCTGTGTCTGTGTGTGTGTATGTTTGTGTATATGTGGGTCTTTCTGTGTGTGCATCTGTATGTGTGTGTGCGTCTGTATGCATGTGTGTGTGTTAATGATTACTGCTGCTGCATAAATGTGAATGTTGCATTTTACTGATAATTGTGCTAATTTTAACTCCTATATACTGCTGGGTAGCTTGATCTACAGCAATGCATCATGTTCTATCAGATCATCATCTGTATGGTGAGGGATAGAGCAAGACATATCCAGTTTTACTTTAGAAACTAACCTCACAGTTTAATGAGTACTTTTCAGGCTGGACAACATATTAACTTATTCATTATCAAAGTCTCCTTCGTGATTCATATTTAAAAATGTTAGAATGTATATTGTGGTAATACTTCTTTTTAAGGACACAATTTATTTCCCTTTAATATGATACAAAACTCTTAGGACTTAATCAATATGCCATAGTTCTGTGCAGTGTGCTTTTAATAGCCACAGTACACAGAAGTAATCATCACCTGGTGTAAATCATATGTAAATGGCTTTTTTCTAAACAAAACTTAAACGTGTACAGATGCTAAATAATTATCTACAGTCGAGTTATGAGATCTATTATCAATTTCAGTTATAGTATTACTATACTTACCAATCAAAAGCGCACAGCAGTATCGATGTTCTGTTGAGAAAACCAGTGACAAACTGAGTTAGTGGGTTCAAGGTTACAGTGTACAGAGACAAAAAAAACTCAGTAAATAGTAAAATGCTGCTATAACAGCAAGTCTGGCTGTGAGGCAGAGCAGCTATTTCATTTTTATTTTATTTTTTATGAATACACACAATGCCACAATGTCAGTTATCAAGCTAAACTGTTTAAAGATTAGGTTCATTGACAAAAAGCAGATTTAAGAGGACTGCTAACGTTAGCTAAGTGCTAAGCTTGTGCACTTGTGCTTCCTCTAAAAAGTTAGCCAGAGATTTTTATTAACAGTATTATAACTTACTATTAACACTTAGCATCAACTGTCACCACTCTCATAGAGCATTTTTTATTCAATATGTAGTATCTTTTCTTTTATTGTCCATATTATTCATGTGGAATGTCTTTTATCATCCTGTTTATCATGTATGTATGTTGTGTGTGATGTCTTTAGGCTACAGGGACCTTGAATTGAACCTACCTACCTAGCTAGCTACCTATCACTAAGTGGGGTCTAGCTAACAGTGTGATAGAGCAACATTAGCATCATTGTTGTCTTGGTATTACATTTTCCAGCAAGAACACAGTTTGTTTGCTTTTCCATTGACAATAGCTAAACCACTAACAAGTTGTTTTATGTCAGTTAACAAAGCTAATATTAGCTAAAGATAGCTATCAATAATTGTATCAATGCTGTTATCATTAGCTAATATTAGCGCCAATGCTAACGCTACCTTAGCTAATATTAGCTAAAGATACCAAGCTGGTATCATTAGCTAGCGTTAGCGTTAGCATCACGTTAGCATCGGCGCTAATATTACCTAATGATAGCTAAGTATAATTTACCAAGCTGTAACGTTACAGTCAAACATTTCGCTCTTAATTCATGTTTGTATTCTGTATGAAGTGGAAACCAATGCCAGCCTTTTTTTAAAACACAAAACCTGTATTTCTACCGTTCAAAAACGTTATTAGATAGCAGACTGGATACTGCTACTTACCACAGAAGATTCTAGAACACAATGGCGACGCTGTGCTGAGGAGTGCGGAGCTGCGCAGATTTCATTGAGGCGTTCAGGGAAAGTCAGAGATTCTGGCGCCATACGCAAAAAATTAGCTAAGTCAAATTACGTGTGTGTGTGTGTGTGTGTGTGTGTGTGTGTGTGTGTGTGTGTGTGTGTGTGTGTGTGTGTGTGTGTGTGTGTGTGTGTGTGTGTGTGTGTGTGTGTGTGTGTGTGTGTGTGTGTGTGTGCGCACGTGTATCTAAAAATAAACCAAAAAACGCAAAGCAACAGGTGACTTCAAAGGCTTTCCAAGCGAATTAGTATCAGTGGCGAGAATCTTATCTTATCTTACTGTAAATCAAAACATTTTATGGAACAGCATAATTTTGAAGAAAGACGGACACACACATACATACACACACACACACAGACAGACAAACACACACACACACACACACACACACACACACAAAGACACACACACACACACACACACTACTAAGCAGGGCAGATAGATGGCCTATTTTGTTCTCATTCTCAAGAGAGACCTTTTGAGGACAATACACAACAACAGTTACAGACACACAGATTACAATAGTATACATAATATAATAATACTTGGAAATTTATATACAATTTAAAATTTGCAAATTTAATTTCAGTCTCTGTGTGTGTGTTTCTGTGTGTGTGTGTGTGTGTGTGTGTGTGTGTGTGTGTGTGTGTCTGTGTGTGTGTGTGTGTGACTTTGTCTGTGTTTGAGTGTGGTTCTGTGTGTGTGTGTGTGTTTGGATGTGTGTCTGTGTGTGTCTGTCTGTGTGTGCGTGTGTGTGTGTGTGTGTGTGTGTGTATCTGTGTCTCTGTGTGTGTGTGTGTGTGTGTGTGTGTGTTTGCGTGTGTGTCTGTCTGTGTCTTTGTGTGTGTGTGTGTGTGTGTGTGTGTGTGTGTGTGTGTGTGTTTGCATGTGTGTGTATGTGTGCTGAATAGCTAAAATGCTAACGCTAAATATGAATGGTCATGAAATTCATTAAAAAGTTGAATAACACCACTAATGTATAAAAGATGTGGAATATATATATATATATATATATATATATATATATATATATATATATATTTAAAGCTGATGATAAACTGAATTGGTGGCTTGAAAAGTTCAGCAATGCCAAACAATGTAGAACATTGAGGGGTCTGAATTTATTTTATTTCATTTATAATTGAAATTACAAATAAGTATAAAGAGTGAAATAAAACAGGAAGAGAGAAAAAGAGAAGAAAAGAGAAAAAGAGGAAGAAAAGACAAACAATATATAATAATTATCATGTCTGGGGAAAAGCGCTGTGTCATGCTATAAAGATTATCACAACATTACATTACATTACATGAGCGACTTCCAGTTGCTATATGTCAGAGGTAAAACACATCTGAAACAACTATGGCTTAAGTATCTTGCTCAAGAACACGTTGGTTAATGCTTTACAGTGAGATTCAGACCTGGTTCTCCCACACCAAAGTCACATGTCACATCCACTGAGCCATCACTACCTGGTTGTGGAAAGTGTTCCTTCAGCTCTAATAAAGCTAATCACCACACCTGCTGCCATTGTCATACAGTGACATATGTCACCTGTGGCACGCTGCAGCTATTCAGAGAAAGATTTTTTTGAAAAAGTGGAAATTGTTTTAGTAAGTATGGATTTCATTAAAAAGTTCAAAGCTTATGCTAAACTGAGCTGTTGGCTTCAAAAGTTGAATAATGACAAAAGATGTAGAACATTGTGAGGTCTGAGTAGATTTTCTAACTGATAATGACTCACAAATGCAGAAATATGAAACAAATTGTATGAAAAATCTTAAAGCTCAAATGCACTGCACTGCTGAAATATCAGGAAAATTGTCAGAGTTGGAAGCTAAACTGCATTACCCAAGTGAAGAGCTAAAATACATTGTTAGAAAAGCTGGAAGCTGAAATACTGTCAAAGATGAAAGTTGAAATGAATTACCTGAAAATGTCTTAATATTTAAAAAAGTATAAATGGTAGAAAAAAGTTGAAGAAGTCCTATCATTAGCTGAAAGAGCTGAACATTTTAAAAGGTGAATGTTTTTAATAGCTGAACGTATGCAGAAGTTACGGAGAGCCAAAATAAAACGTGAATAGCTGAATTGCTAAAGCTAAACTGGTTGAGTAGCTTAAATCCGTAAGAATAAGTTGAAATAGTGAGAATAGCTGAAAAAGGGAATTAACATCTTGGCCAGGGACATATTGACAGGTGTACCACAGTGGGATTTGAACCCATGTCTCCCACACCAAAGGCATACAACATATCCACTATGCTACCTTCTCTATAATTGACTGAGGTTCCTTCAGCTCTAATAAAGCCTTTCTGTTATCTGTCATTACCACACCTGCTGTTAATATGTCACCTGTGGCACGCTACAGCTATTCAGAGACAGATTATTTGAAAAAGGGGAAATTGTAAGGATTGGAAAAGATGTAGAACATTGTGAGGTCTGAGTATATTTTCTAACTGATAATAACTCACAAATGCAGAAATGTCTGAAAAGGCTGAAAGACTGCTGCTGCTGTCTGTGAAAGTGTTGTCATGGTGACGAGTGTTGAAAAAAGTCCTTTAATCAGTTAACGACCGTGTCACCTGCTGTTAAACTGCACCTGCTAATGCTGAGTGACAGACAGTGTGAGAGAACCCTTCAAACAAGCCTTCAAACAAGCCTTAATAAATCCACAACAGTACATGCTATCGAAACACCGACTTCACCGTTAGAGACACAAGACCTTTGTGAACGTATTCATGTAAAATTTATGTTGGTAAACTTAAAAATGTGGGCATATCAGCGATTTAAAAAAGTGGTTTCGCTCTGCGTTTCGCTCAGAAATGTGAAGTATGTTAAACAGGGCAGTGGATGAACAGAGATGTGGAACTCTTGTCATTTGGAAGCTCATCGAGCCAACAGTATAAGGCATATTGCAAAACTGAGCACATTGGCTGAAACTAGACAAAAATACCTACGTTTTGATGTATAAATTGTGTATGACAAGTAGATATTGTGGGCGTGAGAGCAATTTATAGAGAGGGGACAAAGATTTTTTTCCTAAGCTGCTACACTCTAACGATGACATCATCCACTCTGCCAGACGCAATACACACTCACTAGAAACACAGAAAAATCCTGAAATGATCACTAAACTTAAACAGCTTTTTTACAAAAACTGTAAAAGATATCAAACTGAAAAGATAGAGCCGGATAACTGAATATTTTGTGAACATTTTAAAGTTTGTTTGGCGTCTGTAGGTGAAAGTATGAAGGAGCTGAAAATTTTGGGAGCGGAAGAAGATTTTAAGGATTTGAAGCATGTTCTCATTGACTTCAATGTTAAAAAAAAGTCATAAAAAGCTGAATATTTTAAAAAGTATAAATAGTAGAAAAAAAGTTGAAGAAGTCCCATCATTAGCTGAAAGAGCTGAACATTTTAAAAGTTGAATGGTTTTAATAGCTGAATGTATGCAGAAGTTACAGAGAGCCAAAAAACGTACGGAAGAGGGAATAAGAATAAAGAAAGAACAGAATAACAATAGTTGGAATGCTGCTGAACAGCATTCCCACTAATAAACTAGAAAATGCATTTCCTGCGGAAAATGCGTGGGAATGCTGAATAGCTGAATTGCTAAAGCTAAACTGGTTGAATAGCTTAAATCAGTAAGAAGAAGTTGAAGTAGTGAGAATAGTTGAAAAAGTGGAAATCGTTTTAATACGTATGAATTTCATTAAAAAGTTAAAAGCTTATGCTAAACTGAACTGTTGGCTTCAAAAGTTGAATAATGACAAAAGACGTAGAACATTGTGAGGTCTGAGTATATTTTCTAACCTATAATCACTCACAAATGCAAAAATATGAAACAATAGTACGAAAAATCTTAAAGCTCAAATGCACTACACGCTAAAAAATCAGGAAAATTGTTAGAGTTGGAAGCTAAACTGCATTACCCAAGTGAAGAGCTAAAATACATTGTTAGAAAAGCTTGAAGCTGAACTGTAATACTGTCAAAGATGAAGGTTGAAATGAATTACCTAAAACGGCTGAAAGAAGATATACTTTGTATTATTATCAGACACTGCATAGAACGAAAAAGCATCAATCTAGCTGATATGAGATGTGAAATATATTAGGTAAAAAGAATGGGGCTGAACAAAGGGAAAGAGAGGACAGAGAGAAGGAGAGAAGGAGAGAAGAGAGGAGAGAAAGAGAGGAGAGGAAAAAGAGAGAGCCAAAATAAAACATGAATAGCTGAATTGTTAAAGCTAAACTGGTTGAATAGCTTAAATCCGTAAGAATAAGTTGAAAAAGTGAAATGACATCTTGATCAGGGACACATTGACTGATGTAACCCAGTGGAATTCGAACCAGGATCTCCCACACCAAAGGCACGTGCCCTATCCACTAGACTATCTTCTGTATAGATCACAGATGTTCCTTTAGCACTTATTAAGCCTCTCTTTGATCATTGATCACCACACCTGCTAATGAGTGTGAGAGAACCGTAGGTTCTTTATTTAGAACTGCGAAAGTATGGAGGGGCTGAAAATTTTGGGAGCGGAAGAAAATTTGAAGGATTCGAAGCATGATCTCATTGACTTCAATGTTAAAAAAAAAGTGTTAAAAAGCTTAATATTTTAAAAAGTATAAATAGTAGAAAAAAAGTTGAAGAAGTCCCATCATTAGCTGAAGGAGCTGAACATTTTAAAAGTTGAATGGTTTTAATAGCTGAACGTATTCAGAAGTTACAGAGAGCCAAAAAACGTACGGAAGAGGGAATAAAAACAGGAAACAGAAACAGACAAACAGACAGACCGAGACAGAGAGAAACAAACAGAGAGAAATGGACAGACAGAGAGAGACAGAGACAGGGAGAAACAGACATACAGAGAGAGACAGAGACAGACAGAGAGAAACAAACAGACAGACAGAGAGAGACAGGGAGAAACAGAAACAGACAGACAGAGACAGGGAGAAACAGAGACAGAGATAGACAGAGAGATACAGAGACAGAGAGACATAGAAAGACAGAGAGAGACAGACACAGACAGAGAGTGAGACAGGGAGACAGAGACAGAGTGACAGAGACAAACAGAGAGAGACAGAGAGAAACGAACAGAGAGACATGGACAGACAGAGACAGACAGACAGACAGACAGAGAGAAACAAACAGACAGAGAGACAGAGAGAGACAGAGACAGGGAGAAACAGAGAGACAGAGACAGACAGAGACAGACAGAGAGAGAGAGACACAGAGACAGACAGAGAGAGGCAGAGAGACAGAGACAGAGAGACATAGACAGACAGAGAGAGACAGAGACAGACAGAGAGACAAAGAGAGACAGAGACAGACAGACAGACAGAGACAGACAAAGACAGAGAGACAGAGACAGGGAGAAACAGAGACAGAGAGACAGAGACAGACAGAGAGAGACAGAGAGACAGAGACAGAGAGACATAGACAGACAGAGAGAGACAGACAGACAGAGAGAGACAGAGACAGAGAGACATAGAAAGACAGAGAGAGACAGAGACAGACAGACAGAGACAGAGAGAAACAAACAGAGAGAAACAAACAGAGAGACATGGACAGACAGAGAGAGACAGAGACAGGGAGAAACAGAAACAGACAGAGACCGACAGAGAGACACAAACAGACAGACAGAGAGACAGAGAGAGACAGAGACAGGGAGAAACAGAGACAGAGACAGAGACAGAGAAAGACAGAATGAATTGACTGAATGAATTGACTGAAAATAGTTATTATCAGCCATATACATTGCATATAACAAACAAGCAGAAAGAGAGAGACAGGAAAAAGAGAGGAATGATAAAAGGAGAGGAAAAAAGAGAAAAAGAAGTAACATTCAATTGCTATATATGTCAGTGGTAACACATCTTGAGGTGAGTATGGGTAAAGTGTTTACCTCAGGGAAACATTGATTGATGTACATTAGTGGGATTTGAAGGATTTGAAGCATGCTCTCATTGACTTCAATGTTTTAAAAAAAAGTGTTAAAAAGCTTAATATTTTAAAAAGTATAAATAGTAGAAAAAAAGTTGAAGAAGTCCCATCATTAGCTGAAAGAGCTGAACATTTTAAAAGTTGAATGGTTTTAATAGCTGAACGTATGCAGAGGTTACAGAGAGCCAAAAACGTACGGAATGAGATATAAGATATAAGAACTAGACAGACAGAGAGAGAGGAATAGACAGAGAGAGAGGAATAGAAAGACAGACAGAGAGAGAAAGAGGAATAGACAGACCGAGAGAGAGAGAGAGAGCAAGAGAGGAATAGACAGACAGGCAGACAGACAGACAGACAGACAGAGAGAGAGAGAGAGAGAGAGAGAGGAATAGACACACAGAGAGAGAGAGAGAGGAATAGACAGACAGAGAGAGAGAGGAATAGACAGACAGAGAGAGAGAGAGAGAGAGAGAGAGAGAGAGAGAGAGAAAGAAAGAGAGAGGAATAGACAGACAGAGAGAGAGGAATAGACAGACAGAGAGAGAGAGAAAGAGAGTGAGAAAGAGGAAGGAATAGACAGACAGAGAAAGTGAGAGAGGAATAGACAGACAGAGAGAGAGGAACAGACAGACAGAGAGAGAGAGAGAGAGAGAGAGAGGAAGGAATAGACAGACAGAGAGAGAGGAATAGACAGAGAGAGAGGAATAGAAAGACAGACAGACAGAGAGAGAAAGAGGAATAGACAGACAGAGAGAGAGAGAGAGAGCAAGAGAGGAATAGACAGACAGGCAGACAGACAGACAGACAGACAGACAGACAGACAGAGAGAGAGGAATAGACACACAGAGAGAGAGAGAGAGGAATAGACAGACAGAGAGAGAGGAATAGACAGACAGAGAGAGAGAGAGAGAGAGAGAGAGAGAGAGAGAGAAAGAGAGAGGAATAGACAGACAGAGAGAGAGGAATAGACAGACAGAGAGAGAGAGAAAGAGAGTGAGAAAGAGGAAGGAATAGACAGACAGAGAAAGTGAGAGAGGAATAGACAGACAGAGAGAGAGGAACAGACAGACAGAGAGAGAGAGAGAGAGAGAGAGAGAGGAAGGAATAGACAGACAGAGAGAGAGGAATAGACAGAGAGAGAGGAATAGAAAGACAGACAGACAGACAGACAGAGAGAGAAAGAGGAATAGACAGACAGAGAGAGAGAGAGAGAGCAAGAGAGGAATAGACAGACAGGCAGACAGACAGACAGACAGACAGAGAGAGAGAGGAATAGACACACACAGAGAGAGAGGAATAGACAGACAGAGAGAGAGAGGAATAGACAGACAGAGAGAGAGAGAGAGAGAGAGAGAGAGAGAGAGAGAGAAAGAGAGAGGAATAGACAGACAGAGAGAGAGGAATAGACAGACAGAGAGAGAGAGAAAGAGAGTGAGAAAGAGGAAGGAATAGACAGACAGAGAAAGTGAGAGAGGAATAGACAGACAGAGAGAGAGGAACAGACAGACAGAGAGAGAGAGAGAGAGAGAGAGAGAGAGAGAGGAAGGAATAGACAGACAGAGAGAGAGAGGAATAGACAGACAGAGAAAGAGAGAGAGAGAGAGAGAGAGAGAGAGAGATAGACAGACAGAGAGAGAGGAATAGACAGACAGAGAAAGAGAGAGAGAGAGAGAGAGAGAGAGAGACATAGACAGACAGAGAGAGACAGAGAGAAACAGACAGAGACAGACAGAGAGACACATAGACAGACAGAGACAGAGAGACAGAGACAGTCAGACAGAAGTGGAACACTAAAGATATAGACTAATGTTCATATTACTGCCTGTAGTATTCAAGTTGACTGTCTGTGAAAGGGTTGTCATGGTAACGTATGACCAGTGAAAACACCCTTTGAAGTCTGTGATGTGATCTCTTTGATCTTTAATCAGGTTAACGACCGTGTCACCTGCTGAAACTGTCAGCTGGCCACACTGGAGCTGTTCAAAGACACAGAGCAAGCTCTCAAATAAAGCTTCAGACTGCTAAAACGATAAGGGCTATAGGTGAAATGATGTAATCGTGACGACAACAACGCCTTTGTGAACGTATTGATGTAAAATTTATGTTGATAAACTTAAAAATGTAGGCATATCAGCGATTTAAAAAAGTGGTTCGCTCTGCGTTTCGCTGGGAAATGTGGAGGACATTTATCATGGCCGTGAATGGAAGGAGATGTGGAACTCTTGTCATTTGGAAGCTCACGGAGCCAAAAGTATAAGTTGTATCGCAAAACTGAGCAGATTGGCTGAAACTAGACAAAAATACCTACGTTTTGATGTATAAGTTGTGTATGACAAGTAGATATTGTGGGCGTGAGAGCAATTTATAGAGAGGAGACAAAGATATTGTTTCTAAGCTGCTGCACTCTAACGATGACATCATCCACTCTGCCAGACGCAATACACACTCACTAGAAACACAGAAAAATCCTGAAATGATCACTAAACTTAAACAGCTTTTTCACAAAAACTGTAAAAGATATCAAACTGAAAAGATATAGCCTAATACCTGAATATTTTGTGAATATTTTAAAGTTTGTTTGGCGTCTGTAGTTGAAAGTATGGAGGGGCTGAAAATTTTGGGAGCGGAAGAAGATTTGAAGGATTTGAAGCATGCGCTCATTGACTTCAATGTTAAAAAAAAAGTCATAAAAAGCTTAATATTTTAAAAAGTATAAATAGTAGAAAAAAAGTTGAAGAAGTCCCATCATTAGCTGAAAGAGCTGAACATTTTAAAAGTTGAATGGTTTTAATAGCTGAAAGTATGCAGAAGTTACGGAGAGCCAAAAAACGTACGGAATAAGAAGAATAAAGAAAGAACAGGATAACAATAGTTGGAATGCTGCTGAACAGCATTCCCACTAAATAAATAAAGAACAGGATAACAATAGTTGGAATGCTGCTGAACAGCATTCCCACTAACTAGAAAATGCATTTCCTGCGGAAAATGCGTGGGAATGCTGAATAGCTGAATTGCAAAAGCTAAACTGGTTGAATAGCTTAAATCAATAAGAAGAAGTTGAAGTAGTGAGAATAGCTGAAAAAGTGGAAATCGTTTTAATACGTATGAATTTCATTAAAAAGTTAAAAGCTTATGCTAAACTGAACTGTTGGCTTCAAAAGTTGAATAATGACAAAAGACGTAGAACAATGTGAGGTCTGAGTATATTTTCTAACTGATAATCACTCACAAATGCAGAAATATGAAACAAATAGTACGAAAAATCTTAAAGCTCAAATGCCCTACACTGCTAAAAAATCAGGAAAATTGTTAGAGTTGGAAGCTAAACTGCATTACCCAAGTGAAGAGCTAAAATACATTGTTAGAAAAGCTTGAAGCTGAACTGTAATACTGTCAAAGATGAAAGTTGAAATGAATTACCTAAAACGGCTGAAAGAAGAAATACTTTGTATTATTATCAGACACTGCATAGAACGAAAAAGCATCAATCTAGCTGATATGAGATGTGAAATATATTAGGTAAAAAGAATGGGGCTGAACAAAAGGAAAGAGAGGACAGAGAGAAGGAGAGAAGAGAGGAGAGAAAGAGAGGAGAGCCAAAATAAAACATGAATAGCTGAATTGTTAAAGCTAAACTGGTTGAATAGCTTAAATCCGTAAGAATAAGTTGAAGTAGTGAGAATAGTTGAAAAAGTGAAATGACATCTTGATCAGGGACACATTGACTGATGTACCCCAGTGGGATTCAAACCAGGATCTCCCACACCAAAGGCATGTGCCCTATCCACTACACTATCATCTATAGATCATGAATGTTCCTTTAGCACTTATAAAGCCTGTCTTTGATCATTAATCACCACACCTGCTAATGAGTGCGAGACAGTGTGAGAGAACCGTAGGTTCTTTATGTAGAAATGTGTGGTGAAAGTATGGAGGGGCTGAAAATGTTGGGAGCTGAAGAAAATTTGAAGGATTTGAAGCATGATCTCATTGACTTCAATGTTAAAGGAAAGTGTTAAAAAGCTTAATATTTTAAAAAGTATAAATAGTAGAAAAAAAGTTGAAGAAGTTCCGTCATTAACTGAAAGAGCTGAACATTTTAAAAGTTGAATGGTTTTAATAGCTCAACCTATGCAGTAAGTTACGGAGAGCCAAAAAACGTACGGAAGAGGGAAGAAAAACAAGAAACAAACAGACAGAGAAAGACAGACCGAGACAGAGAGAAACAAACAGAGAGACATGGACAGACAGAGAGAGACAGAGACCGGGAGAAACAGAAACAGACAGAGACAGACAGACAGAGAGAAACAAACAGACAGACAGAGAGACAGAGAGAGACAGAGACAGGGAGAAATAGAAACAGACAGACAGAGACAGGGAGAAACAGAGACAGATACAGAGAGACAGAGACAGACAGAGAGAGACAGAGACAGACAGAGAAAGACAGAGAGAGAGAGACAGAGACAGACAGAGAGAGACAGCGAAAGACAGAGACAGAGAGACATAGACAGACATAGACAGACAGAGACAGACAGAGAGACAGAGACAGAGAGAAACAAACAGACAGACAGAGAGACAGATACAGGGAGAAACAGAAACAGACAGACAGAGATAGGGAGAGACAGACATAGACAGACAGAGAGACAGGGACAGACAGAGAGAGACAGACAGAGACAGAGAGAGAGAGAGAGACAGACAGAGAGAGAGAGACAGACAGAGACAGACAGAGACAGACAACAGACAGAGACAGAGAGACAGAGACAGACAGAGACAGACAGACAGAGAGACATAGACAGACAGAGAGAGCCAGAGACAGACAGAGAAAGACAGAGAGAGAGAGAGAGAGAGAGAGAGACAGGCAGAGACAGACAGAGAGAGACAGAGACAGACAGAGAGAAACAAACAGACAGACAACAGACAGAGAGAGACAGAGACAGGGAGAAACAGAAACAGACAGACAGAGACAGGGAGAAACAGAGACAGATACAGAGAGACAGAGACAGACAGAGAGAGACAGAGACAGACAGAGAAAGACAGAGAGAGAGAGACAGAGACAGACAGAGAGAGACAGAGAAAGACAGAGACAGAGAGACATAGACAGACATAGACAGACAGAGACAGACAGAGACAGAGAGAAACAAACAGACAGACAGAGACAGACAGAGACAGAGAGAGAGACATAGACAGACAGAGAGACAGAGACAGACAGAGACAGATAGACAGAGACAGACATAGACAGACAGAGAGACAGGGACAGACAGAGAGAGACAGACAGAGAGACAGAGACAGAGACAGAGACAGATAGACAGACAGAGAGAGACAGACAGAGACAGACAGAGACAGACAACAGACAGAGACAGAGAGACAGAGACAGACAGACAGAGAGACATAGACAGACAGAGAGAGCCAGAGACAGACAGAGAAAGACAGAGAGAGAGAGAGAGAGAGAGAGAGAGAGACAGGCAGAGACAGACAGAGAGAGACAGAGACAGACAGAGAGAAACAAACAGACAGACAACAGACAGAGAGAGACAGAGACAGGGAGAAACAGAAACAGACAGACAGAGACAGGGAGAAACAGAGACAGAGAGACAGAGAGACAGAGACAGACAGAGAGAGACGGAGAGAGACAGAGACAGACAGACAGACAGAGACAGAGAGACATAGACAGACAGAGAGAGACAGACAGACAGAGAGACAGAGACAGACAGAGAGACAGACAGAGACAGAGAGACAGACAAAGAGAGACAGAGACAGTCAGACAGAAGTGGAACGCAAAAGATGTAGACTAATGTTCATATTACTGCCTGTAGTATTCAAGTTGACTGTCTGTGAAAGGGTTGTCATGGTAACGTATGACCAGTGAAAACCCCCTTTGAAGTCTGTGATGAGATCTCTTTGATCTTTAATCAGGTTAACGACCGTGTCACCTGCTGAAACTGTCAGCTGTGCCACACTGGAGCTATTCAAAGACACAGAGCAAGCTCTCAAAGAAAGCCTCAGACTGCTAAAACGATAAGGGCTATCGGTGAAATGATGTAATCGTGACCACCACAAGGCCTTTGTGAACGTATTCATGTAAACTTTATGTTGATAAACTTAAAAATGTGGGCCAAAAGTATAAGGCATATCGCAAAACTGAGCACATTGGCTGAAACTAGACAAAAATACCTATGTTTTGATGTATAAATTGTGTATGACAATTAGATATTGTGGGCGTGAGAGCAATTTATAGAGAGGGGAGAAAGATATTTTTTTTAAGGTGCTGCACTCTAGCGATGACATCATCCACTCTGGCAGACGCCACAAACATAAAAGAGACTTCAGATACAGTATTAAGGGACCACTAAGGCCTCTATAAAGAGACTTCAGATACAGTATTAGGAGACCACTAAGGTCTATATAAAAGAGACTTCAGATACAGTATTAGGGGACCACTAAGGCCTATATAAAAGAGACTTCAGATACAGTATTAGGGGACCACTAAGGCCTATATAAAAGAGACTTCAGATACAGTATTAGGGGACCACTAAGGTCTATATAAAAGCATCCAAAGAGCACCATGTCATAGGACCTTTAAATAAGTCTATCATAGTTATTAGTCATATTAGATCAAGACACCATTTCCGGGACTATTTGCACCGTGCATTAATATTGCCGCCACACCAGGGGTCATGGTCACTTTCTGCGAGATCCAACTCACACTGTAGATTTTTTTCATGGCAAACATGTTGACATGTTATAGTAGGAAAAGCACAGGTGTATTCAAAACCATTAATGATGGCTGCATTCCACTTAGGAGAGGCCCTGGTATTGTGCATGCTGACTCAATGAAATAGCTTACTGGGACACTTGATGGAATTGAGCCATCTTTAAACACAAGACATAAAACATTACAACAGATAAGATGTTTTCTGTGCCACATTTCGTCTGCTTTCTGTGTCGGAGGAAGAGGCGTGGCTCAGGCACATCATTAAAGGTGCAGTAGGTAAGACTTATAAAGCTAACTTTCTTTCATTTTAGCTGAAACTGAAAAAAAATCCGGCTCCTCTGGCTCCACCTACAGCCTGCAGTGTGATTTGCAAAAATCCACTGCTCCCTGTTCAGATGTTTATTTTTATTATTATAATTTATACTCTTTATTGATCCCCAATGGGGGAATTACAATTTACACTCTGTTGTTATTACACACTACACACAGGCCTGAAATACACACACACACACACACACACACACACACACACACACACATGCTCCGGTCCTTTTACATGCACTAATGGAGAGATGTCAGAGTGAGAGGGCTGCGACTGCAGAACAGGCGCCCTGAGCGGTTCGGGTGCACCAATCAGGGCCAGGGGGGGTGTCTAACTGCGTGTCAATCACTGCTCATGCACACGCATTCATTCTACCTTGGGTTAGGAGACCGTTTTGGGCTTTAGCAGAAAGGGGGAGGGACTGAGAAGTTGTTGATGTTCAAATTTGTTGGCTAAGTCCTGATCTTCCCAGTCCTACCTACAGCACCTTTAAACCAAAACTACATATATTAAAATCATAGGATTTATTGATTATTCCTAAAACAAAAAAGTAAACTGATAATATCAAATAATTCAAGTTTGTAGCTGATTTGACAATAACCAGTGNGTAAAGTGTTGAGGTTCTGGTGTTGGTTCTGATAGAATGAGCGATGTCCTAGTGAAAAAACGTACTATTGTAGGCGTAACATCACAGAGTTAACGGTATTCAACACTATGAGTGTTACTTAAACATCCGGGCATTTCGGCAGGTAGCTTGTGAAGAGAATTTGACGGACGCCATTTTATTTCACTCGCTTGGAGCCTTCAAGCACATGCTGTGAGCAAGAAAAGGAGTTTGGTGAGTATCACATAACTAACGCTCGTTGTTTTATTGCTATTCTGTATTTAAATGTCCTCATGTTGGCGTGTTTCAAATTTGTGAAGACACAATACAATATTTTAGCATTAAACAGGTTTACATGTAACGTTACATGATGGTAGGTGGCAGGTGCACATTGTGGATAACTTAATTAGCTAGCTAGCTAGACTACTGTTAAGCTAGCTAACGTTAAACTCCTTTTGAAAGTTTAAGCTGTTTGGGTCGCGCAGCTATCTAACGTTAGTCATTACTAACTTTTTTAATCTGATATGACTGTGTCCCGGGATTTTCTCGGCAAAATTACGCGCTGTATCTTAAGTAACGTTAATCGCTAACACTAGCTAGGCATACAAGCTCCCTATGACGTTAGTGACTCTCGCGCTTTTTATGGCTTTTAAAATATGACCAGACGAACATAAGATTGGCCTTTAGTTGCACCTCCTCAAACTGTTTATTAATGTGATGTATCACTTATTTGTAGCAAAGCATTGGACAACGAGGGTTCAAATCTCAGCCTTCAGGTAAGTTAACGTTTAGTTGGGCTAAATCTTTACCTTTTTAAGTGCCATAATGCAAACATAACTGAGTTTGAATGTATAGCTAGTATGTGTTAGTTGTGAAGGTGTCCCATGGGCTATTCTTCCAACACAGTGGTAAATGCTTTTCGATATGTTGACGCACATTTGCTTTTTAGGTCGGTAATGGATGCGACGTGGCGCCGGTTAGATTTGTGCTTTTAAAACAAACTCATTGTTTTGTCAAATTGTCAAAAATTTGAAACTTAAAATTGGATATGCCAATCCGTTTATTTTCAATAACAAAATGAATCGACAAAGGAAGTTGCATACTATTTTGTGTGTTTCAGTGCGTTTGTTTGACAGGATACAAAGATATCGCTGTCATCATAAGAACTGTGAAGCAGTATGTTAAGTTCCAGATCTGTCAGGCAGAAAGAGAACGTCTGCATACCCACCCAGCTTCTGTCCCAAAAATATATTTTTGTCAATCAGAAAACTTTTAAGTGTAGTGAGTTTTTTAATTGTTATTTAGGCTATAAAAACTCATGTTTTCATGTATCATTAAATATGCATTGAAGGGATATGTAAGAAATATCCTGTTGTCCATATCTTTCTCTACAGGCTCATGTTGTTAATGGCAAAATGATAGTTAAGGTCCAGTATCAGAATCGCAAGAAATACATCAATACAAGCTTCTGATTTGAAGAATTTATTTCTCAAGGTAAATTTCCCAATTGGTATGACTAAACATAATTCAGACTGAGAGAAGGCCATTGTATTTAATAATTTAAAGAATTTGCCATGTTGTGTTGTCTTTTTAACATCATTCCTTAGTGAAAGAGAAGTTCTCCATCCCTGTGAACAACATCACTGTGGAGGATGATTCCGGCACTGAGGTGGATAAACGGTGTTTGCAGAATTATCCACAGTGGAAGGGATTTGCTTTGTTATCAAGGACGATCAAGATTATGGTAAATGAGAAGTTTTTTAACATTGTACTCATTTCAGATGCATGCATGTATTCATAATCGTTCAGCTAATTGTAAGGATAGCACATAGAGACAACTGACAGACACAGGTTTAACTCGAAGCTATAAGTGATTTAACAAGCATAATAATGTCTTTTATAGCTCAAAAGGGGCATCGTTTTCTGGTTGTTAGAGGAGTTTATGAATAGCCCAAGCAGAGGTTTTTCTCTCTGGGTTTGTACTTGTTCATTCAATATAGAAGCAGAGTTTATTGCATAGCTTAAAGCAGGGGTCATCCCTAGTGTTTAAATTCAACATTTGATCCACAACTGTTTGGTCCCTTGTCTTTTGTCTGTTTGTGTTTGTCTATTTCTGCATGTATTGTTTTGTCTCCCTCCCTCCTGTTTTTTCCCTGTGTTTTTTTTGGCCATGTGACGCATTCCTATATCCCAGTGTGTTGTTTGTAGCAGTTTGTAAATGTTGTAATTTCTGAATATATAAAAAAAAACATTTGATCCACAACTATGCTGCAAATAAGGTGAGTTGTTTAGTATATCTTTTGTTCTTAGATTCGGGCCCATCTCAACTATCGCCTACACCCACACCACGATCCTCATTCAGTGGGAGTTCCCTCTCTGTGTCATTAGTAGCAGTGACGGTGAAACATCAAGACCACCCAAGCGAATTAGAAGTGATGAAGAGGCATGTCAGAGTCGTTCAGCCCGAGATGTAAGTTTATCAACTGATGTCTACATATAGTTTATATCATATCAAAATTGTCACCTTTCTGATTTTTATTTCATGTGTTTGATTTTTATCTATTGCCATTCAACAAACTAAGGTAAAACCCCATGCTGAAAGTTTGTTGCTTTAACAATAATCTGGACCATTTTTTCCTTCAAATTTGGCTTGACTTCATCGTTGTTATCCCTGGCATCATGATGAGGTCTCAGGTTCTGCTCCAGGTTCAAATTCAAACTGCAAATATACCTCTGGGAGGAAGGAAGGATTGAATCTGGTTTTCTTTTTTTTTGTGTGTGTGTTAGCAATAATTTTTCATGATATCCGTTTTTGTACGGATTATCATACAATATACACTCTAATTCAGGGTTGTTATAATCTGTTTAGCTGATTCAGCAGATCCTGCAGACAAAACCAGGAGGGACAACCGTGCTTGAAGAATATGAAGAAACCGCACGCTGTGTGATAGTAAAGAAGGCAGATGATTAACATTCTTGCAGCACACATGGTTGAGACAGAAGGTAAGTTTATGATCCCAGGGTAAGGTGTCAACAACTTTTAAAACAAATAATTCACATACTATATTACTGAATGTAGGTAGGTAAATGCTTTGGGGCTAAATTACTGATAGTTTGTTAATAGTAATGATGGATTTTTCAATGATATCAGTGGTTGCTTGGATGAGATTGGAGAAGGAGCAGTAATGAATTCCTTACAGAAGTAATGTATTGTTCCAGCCCTAAAAAGCACAGGTGCATTTGTATGTAAGCAAACATTTCCCTTTTTTGTCTTTGCAGGAGAATCCCTCAGCGAGTAA
>NC_050196.1:0-107023 GCF_008315115.2 Sander lucioperca | reverse complement strand
TACTGTACAGCGCTCCTATGATTAATGCACAAATACATTAAGTTGCTTTTATTATGTCCACCTAGATAAAACTAATGTTAAACAAAGCAGTCCTTAAATAAAATGTTCAGTAGTTGTTTAAACTGTTAGGTTTTTATTCAACTTCATGGTAATTTTGAGTTAGTTTTTGCAAGGTGCATATCTCTGCCCTTTTTATAGCAACTATAGCCACTTTGTGAGGGGGGTGGTATCACAAATAGTGGCATAAATGCATACCCTAACCCTAACCCTCTAAGGCATTGGCATCCTTTTTACGGGGATGTCTGTTTCGCAACCACCGCAAAACTGTTGTAATGCCTGACTTTAATTGAACAAATGTTTACAGCGGTTCCTGGATTGCTGATAATGAAGTTAAACGATTTTTGTCTCGGTCCTGGTAAGGAACAGTGTTATGACAGCCAAAGTGGCTCTGGATTTCTGGCATGGCGGCTCAGACAATACAGAGAAGACAAACTTGTGTCCAAGAACCGAAAACGCAGTCAGCGCGAGGTGTGGTGGGTCCAAGACAGGAGAGGGAGCTACTTCAGATTGGTGGTCAGATGAATGAAGAGCGTTTGTCAAGAGGCCATATCCTTGATGAACCACACAAAGTGACAGAGAAATCATCCTGCAGAGATGAAGGAGACCTGTGAGTATAGACAGCGCCTCATCCACAATCCTGATGAATCGCACAATATACTCTCAGTATGTTCCTAGGCTGTGGACACTAAGGGCTGTAAGTATGGCATCCTTACTGTAACCAATTTTACTTCAAAGCATACATGTGATAATCAGAAATGTTCTTTCATTTCTCTTTTGTTGTAGATACCCCAAGATTTTATCCTCCTCTTTGGACCAGAAACGGCTGCTAAACTGCTCGAGAAGTGGCATACATGCTACAAAGAAAGGTGATCAGAGAAGCAGAAAGCCTTACGACCACCCCGGTTCTCCAGAGTTTGCTGAAGTCTGCCAGGAATCAGTGCAATGATGAATCCTTAGAGGGTCGCCCAGGTATTTAAAGGCCAAATTACATTTATTTATTTTTTAAATGCATTGTGCCATACAGCACTATGATAGTCACATAAATTAGGATGGCTCGTTGGACCCAGAAACCTAAAGAGGTTCAGGGGCTGTAGATTAATGGTCTAGAAATCAAGTTTTAAAAAGGTGAAACTTCAATGGTTCAAATAAAACCCTGTCCATTTTTGCTTCTTACAGAGTGGGACAGTGATATGGCATCTTTTCTGCTGCTCCTGCATATCCTACCACCTCAGCCTACTAAAAAGAAAACACAGAAGATCAGCCCAGCTCAGGCCATGGACCATCTTGTCGTCTTTCACAGGTATGTACACAGTATGTGATTTAAGTGGAAAACGTAGCACAGACTGAGGACAATTTTGCGATGTAACTTTATGTAATTTTTTGCACAGTCATGCAGGAGCCTTGAAGAACACCTAGAGAACCAGGAGGGACATTGCCAGCCATACCTTCTTGCATCTGGAACCCACAAGCAGGCCATCAGCACTTACTACGTTGTGATGGACAAGAAGCTCATCCCCTGCCTGGGAACCACATCTTTGGCAGCATTTGATGAACTCTTTAAAGTGCACTTCGTTTTCAGTGTAAGCTATGACAACGCTCTTAGCAACATGTACACATTCCTCCAGACAACTGTCTACAGTATTGATGTTGAGACCACTAAAGAGAGTCCAAAGGTGAAAGAATTGAGAGCAAAGTTCATGAACAGGAGCTAAGAGCCAAGTTCTTAAACAATGTACTGTATAAGTGCAAAATGTCTTAGATCATTGCACAAGGGTGCAATTATTCAGCACCTTTTTTTTCTTTGCATAGATTATATTTTGGTCAAACAATCTTTGGGCTCAGTCTACAGCATACAACCTAATGGCAAAGAGTTACATTTATTAAGAAGCTAAGAGCCAAATTTTTGAAGAATGTATAGCTGTCATATTTGTAGATCTTTGCATGATGCACCTAGTGCATTAATTCAGCACCTTAAGTTTGTTCATGGGTTATATCCTGGCAAAAAGTTTGTTGTTCTTTGCGCTCAAGAAGGATGTTCATTGCAGTTTAAAAGTTATGCAGGCTTTAGAAAGCACTTGAATAGTTGTCATAGTATTGTTAAAATGGGTGCAAGTGGTATTAATATGCAAACACCACATCAGTCAGACTTAGGTGAACAGAGCTCACAAGAAGATGTCTCTGACATGGACCTAGATGTGATTCATCAGCCTTCAACATCTCATTTGTCAAAAGACCAGACAAAAGATATGTGTGCTTCGATTATAGCAAAGTTACAAGGTAGTGGTGTTGCCAACAGTGTTGTGCTTTCCGTTGTTGAAAACATGGAGGAGTATGTCCATGAAGTTCATGCAAATCTTAGAGAACAAGTGTTGGGTGCAGTGCCTGTTGATAATCCCAGTAGAAATGCAGTGGAAGAAATCTTCAACAATACTTACAATCCATTTAGTGACTTAAACACAAACTCTAAATGGACAAACTATTTTAGTGAGAAATGGGGTGTTGTTGAACCAGAAGAAATTCACTTAGGAGTAAGATATGATTCAAAGAGAAACATAGTATCTGGAATATATGAGCAGGTACCAGTAAATGACACATGCATTTATATACCACTGTTAAAAACTTTAGAGTTCATTTTCAAGAATGAAGAAGTGTGTAGTCAACTTAATACATCTGCTGCTGTAGCTCACTTATATCAGGATTTCTGTGATGGAAAATACTACAGAAATCATCCATTGTATTCAAAATCAAAAAATGCTTTGCAAATACAAGTTTATTATGATGACTTTGAAACATCAAATCCACTAGGGTCAAAACAAGGAATTCATAAGCTTGGATGTTTATATTTTACACTCCGTAATTTACCACCACGCCTAAATTCATCCCTGATGAATATCCATCTCATTTCTTTGTTCCATTCCCAAGATGCAAAAAAATATGGCATTGACAAAATACTTACTCCATTTGTAGAAGACATAAAGCTACTAGAGAAAAATGGAATGAAAGTGTCGCTTTCTGAACAACCTCTCTATGGGACTATTGCACAAGTAACAGGCGACAATTTAGGTCTGAACTCGATTCTTGGTTATGTGGAATCCTTCTCTGCACAGTACTACTGCAGGATGTGTCTCATTGATAAAGCAGCCGCTCAAACAGTGTTTAGTGAAAATGATTCACGTGTGATGTTACGCACCAAATTAACCAATGAAGAGCATTACAATTATCTTGTCGAGAATCCGGGGGAAAATTCTTGTTTTGGGATCAAACGCAATAGCATACTGAATTCCTTGTCTTTCTTTAGTGTATCAGATAACTTTGTATTTGATATAATGCATGATATATTAGAAGGTGTAGCACAGTATGAAATTAAGTTGTTGTTTGAATATTTAAATAAGAGCTTTGTTTCTAATGAAAACATACTCCAACGTGTATATGCATTCAACTATGGTTTCATGGATAAAAAGAATCGTCCAACACGCATAAACATGTTGTGTACTGGCAGTGGTATTGGGCTTAATGCCAGTCAAACATTATGCCTTATTCGTAACCTACCACTAATTATTGGCGATGTTGTTCCAGAAGGTGACCGACACTGGCATTTGTTGTTACTTTTGTTGCATATTGTTAACATTGTATTTTCCCCATGTATTACAGAGGGAATGACTGTATTTTTAAAACATCTTATTGAAGAGCACCACAGGCTGTTTACAGATTTGTATCCTCAAAATAATTTGATCCCGAAGCATCACTTCATGATCCATTATCCTGAGTGTATACGCCAAATTGGTCCTTTATTACATGTTTGGAGTATGAGGTATGAAGCCAAACACAAATTCTTTAAGTCCAGCATAAAGAACTTCAAGAACATAACTAAATCCCTTGCGAAGAAACACCAAATGGCTGTTGCCTATCATTGGGAATCATTGTCTGGGAAAGGTATTGAGTCTGGGCCTGTCAAATCGAAGATACTGACTGATGTTGAAAATGGTGATGTGATTTCAGAGTATTTTCAAATTGATATATCAAGTGAAGTAAGTGTCACAACTTGGGTTAAACATAATGGTATTGAATATCACACAGGGCTTGTTGTTTGTACAGATTTTGTTGATGAGATGCCAGTATTCAATAAGATTATTTGCATCTTTCTAAGAAATGAAGTCTATTTTTTGGTATCAGAAATGGAGACTATATTTGTAGAGCATTATCATGCTTTTCGTGTTGACGATGTGCATAATGTTTCAATTGTTACACCTCAAGGCTTGAGATACTTTAAGCCCTTTGATATTCAAATGTCTTATGGTTCAGACTCTTGTTTTTATGTTGTGCCAGACAGCTGTATTGTATAGGTCAAGCAGCAGTTATAAGCTACCTCATGTTTTGGGCAGAATTGTATTGTACAAGGTCATTGTACAGGATTTTTGAGTCAGAACTTTTAAAGTAAAGCCCTTGTTAAATGAAAAATAAATTTTTTTTATTGCAGTACTGTTTTGGAGTGATTCATTATTATTAATGTATTTTACATTAACTCTTAACACCAGTTGAGTGTATGTTGACACTGTCAAATGTTATCTGATCACTGGCACAGTGTTGACTAGTTACTCCATGAGTGTCAATAATGAGTGCACTTTGAACACCAGCCTAGTGTTATTTTACTCAATTGTGGTGTTAATATATTACACTATAAGAGTTTGTTAGATAACACTGTCATAGTGTTATAATTTTTAACACTTTCAAAAGTGTTAATTTAACCCTTTTACAGTGGTTCCCATATAAACCCTGGGAGAGTGTTAATTTCAACTCTGAGAGTGTTAAATTTGTGTTTTCAAATTTGCTGTAATCACCATCACCAAACCCACCAGACTCCATGTATCTTCTCAAGGATCTTGGAGAGAAAGGGAAGGTTAGATATAGGTCTATAGTTGGCTAAGACCTCAGGATCGAGGGTGGGTTTTTTCAGTAGAAGTCTTATCACAGCTACTTTAAATGACTGCGGTACATAACCTGTCAATAAAGACATATTTATCATATCTAGCAATGAAGTGTTAACCACGGGTAACGCTTCTTTAAGTAGCCTCGTTGGGATGGGGTCTAAGAGACAGGTAGATGGCTTTGCTGAAGAGACCTTTAGCATTAATTGTTGAGGGTTTATAGGATCAAAGCAGTCTAAGTATATGTCAGGTCTAGTCGTTCTTTCTAGCAGTCTGTCAGTTAAAGGTGACCCGTTAGAGGTTGGGGGCAAGAGGTGATGACTAGTATCTCTAATTGTTATAATTTTATCATTAAAGAAACTCATGAAGTCATCACTACTCAGAGCTATAGGAATAGATGGCTCAATAGAGCTGTGACTATCTGTCAGCCTGGCTACAGTGCTGAAAAGAAACCTTGGGTTGTTCTTATTTTCTTCTATTAGTGATGAATAGTAGTCTGATCTGGCCTTTCTTAGGGTCTTCCTATAGGTTTTCAGACTGTCTTGCCACTCTAAACGAGATTCTTCCAGTTTGGTGGAACGCCATTTACGCTCAAGTTTGCGCGAGATTTGCTTTAATTTACGAGTTTGGGAGTTATACCAAGGTGCTAGTTTCCTTTGCATCGCCATCTTCTTTTTGATAGGAGCAACAGAGTCTAAAGTAGTCCGTAGGCAGGCCGTAGCACCATCTACAAAATTATCAATTTGAGAGGGACTAAAGTTTACATAAAGATCCTCTGTTATATTACGGCACGGTAAAGAGTTAAGTGCTGTTGGAATATCTTCCTTAAATGTAGCTATAGCACTGTCAGATAGGCTTCTAGCGTAGAAGCTTTTATCTATTTCGTAGTACGGGTCGTAAGAATTCGTATAAGAAAGTTCGATATAGAGAGTTACTAAGAAGAAAGAGAAACAGACAGACAGAGACAGGGAGAACGAGACAGAGACAGAGAGAGAGAGAGAGACAGAGACAGACAGAGACAGACAGAAGTGAACACTAAGATATAGACTAATGTTCATATTACTGCCTGTAGTATTCAATTCAGCTGTCTGTGAAAGGGTTGTCATGGTAACGTATGACCATGAAAACACCCTTTGAAGTCTGTGATGAGATCTCTTTGATCTTAATCAGGTTAACGACCGTGTCACCTGCTGAACTGTCAGCTGTGCCCCACTGGAGCTATTCAAAGACACAGAGCAAGCTCTCAAGAAGCCTCAGACTGCTAAAACATAAGGGCTATCGGAAATGATGTAATCGTGACCACCACAAGGCCTTTGTGAACGTATTCATGTAAAATTTATGTTGATAAACTTAAAAATGTGGGCATAGCAGCGATTTAAAAAAGTGGTTCGCTCTGCGTTTCGCTGGGAAATGTGGAGGACATTTAACATGGCCGTGAATGGAGTGAGATGTGGAAGTCTTGTCATTTGGAAGCTCATCGAGCCAAAAGTATAAGGCGTATTGCACATTGGCTGAAACTAGACAAAAATACCTACGTTTTGATGTATAAATTGTGTATGACAAGTAGATATTGTGGGCGTGAGAGCAATTTATAGAGAGGGGACAAAGATATTTTTTCTACGGTGCTGCACTCTAGCGATGACATCCACTCTGGCAGACGCAACACACACTCACTAGAAACGCAGAAAAATCCTGAAATGATCACTAAACTTAAACAGCTTTTTCACAAAAACTGTAAAAGATATCAAACTGAAAAGCCATAGCCTAATACCTGAATATTTTGTGAACATTTTAATGTTTGTTTGGCGTCTGTAGGTGAAAGTATGAAGGAGCTGAAAATTTTGGGAGCGGAAGAAGATTTGAAGGATTTGAAGCATGCTCTCATTGACTTCAATGTTAAAAAAAAGTCATAAAATGCTTAATATTTTAAAAAGTATAAATAGTAGAAAAAAAGTTGAAGAAGTCCCATCATTAGCTGAAAGAGCTGAACATTTTAAAAGTTGAATGGTTTTAATAGCTGAAAGTATGCAGAAGTTACAGAGAGCCAAAAAACGTACGGAATAATAATAAGATATAAGAAAAATAAAGAACAGGATAACAATAGTTGGAATGCTGCTGAACAGCATTCCCACTAAAAATAAAGAACAGGATAACAATAGTTGGAATGCTGCTGAACAGCATTCCCACTAATAAAGAACAGAATAACAATAGTTGGAATGCTGCTGAACAGCATTCCCACTAAATATAATTGGAACACCACAGATTAAAAAATTTAAAACATGAAATAAAACAACGGATAGTGCATAATAAACAATAAAACAAGGGTTCAAAGGTTATGGATTTAAAACATGTCCATAATGATTTGAATAAAGAAATGTTCTAAGTCTGGATTTAAAAATATCCACTGAGCCTGCCACCCTAACGTTGGATGGAAGACCATTCCAGAGGGAGGGTGCGCAAAAGGCAAAGGCTCGGTGACCAGCTGATATTTTCTTTTTTTATATTTGGGCAGGCGCAAGTCCTTTTAGGGCTTTTTAAGTCAATAGAAGAACTTTAAAATCAGCCCTGGCTTGCACAGGTAACCAGCAGCCAGAACCGGTGAAATGTGGCAGCATTTTTTTTGTCTTAGTCAAAACTCAGGCTGCCCCATTTTGTATGAGTCTTGATGAGACAAATGCATGA
The DNA here is from genome assembly GCF_008315115.2 of Sander lucioperca. Taxonomy (NCBI): domain Eukaryota; kingdom Metazoa; phylum Chordata; class Actinopteri; order Perciformes; family Percidae; genus Sander; species Sander lucioperca. The sequence goes on along the minus strand of NC_050196.1, from coordinate 99,356 downwards.
ATTAGTATTTCAGCATCATGCATTGATAGCATTGGTCTTATTCTAGAAATGTTGCCTAGATGGTAAAAGGCGGTCCTAGTGATAGCCTTTATATGTGGGCGGAAATTTAGAGTTTGGTCAAAGGTGACACCTAGGTTCTTAACACTGTCACTCTCTGTGATCACACAGTCAAAATTTAAAATGTGTTTCTCTGCAGGGGTGCTATTTTTGGCTGGCCTCACTATGAGCAGCTGTTTTGTCTGCATTAAAACAGCAGGAAATTCTTGCCCATCCAATTTTGAATTTCTGCCAGGCATGTCTGTAATTTAAGAATCTGTGAATGGTTATTTTGTAGAAGAGGGACATATAGCTGTGTGTCATCTGCATAACAATGAAACTGATCATCAAAGCTGCTGCTGATGGAACCAAGAGGGAGCATATAGATGGAAAACAGCATAGGGCCCAGTAGTTACCCTTGTGGTATACCACAGCCTACCTCGCACAGTTCAGTAGTGGATTTATTAAAAATGACACGCTGAGATCTACTGGAGAAGTATGAATTAAACCAAGAAAGTACTGTCCCTTTGATCCCAACATGTTTCTCAAGCCGAGCAAGAAGTAAAGTGTGGTCTATTGTATCGAAAGCTGTGCTCAGATCGAGGAGTACTGGAAATCATGCTCGGCCATCATCACATGAAAGTAAAAGATCATTTGTAACTCTTGTCAGGGTGTTTTCCGTGGAATGACCAGACTGGAAACCAGATTAAAATTTCTCAAATAGGCTGCTGTTAGATAAGTGGGCAGTAAGTTGTTCCACAACAGCCCTCTCAAGAATTTTGGACATGAATGGTAAGTTGGATACAGGTATATAGTTCTGCAGAACATGAAGGTCTAAATTGGGCTTTTAACAGTAGTGGTTTTATGACTGCTGATTTAAATACTGCTGGTACCATACCTTGTGTGAGTGACATGTTAATAATAATAAGAACGTGGTTACACAGAATGGGAAATAATTCCTTAAGGAGACTGGATGGTATTGGGTCCTGTTGGCATGTTGTGGGCTTTGAAGCAGAAAATATGTCCATTAATACATCAGGGGTGATGATATTGAACTGTGAGAAAATGCTAAAGTGGGGGGACTCAGCACCTTCTTCCTCTGTATGAGAAGCGGCTAATGGGCAGAAATATTTTTCTCTGATCTGGTTAATCTTTGATATAAAGAATGTCATAAAATTATCCGCAGTGAAAGCACCTGTGTAAGCTTACTAACAGTGTTAAAAAGAAACCAAGGATTAGTCTTAGTGGAATTTATCAGATCTGAAAAATAGGCTGTTTTTGCGGCCGAAAGGGCCCGTTTATAATTTTTAAAACTCATCACCCACGTCAGATGGTCCTCGTCTCGTTTCGTCACTTGCGACTTGTGTTTCAATGATCTACATGTTCTTTTGAGTACACGAGTGATGTCACTGAACCAAGGGGCTGATTTAGTGCAGGTGTGCCTCCGTGTTAGCGGAGGTGCAACCGTGTCAAGCGTCTTGGAACACTATTCAGGTTTTCTGTTAAGATGTCTAAACTTGGGCCATTCTAGCCAGACTGAAGTAAATCTTGTAGTTGATCAGCCATAACAGCCTTTGCCTTACTGTCAATGCGACGGTAAGTGTAGGTATCAGGGTTGAAGCTCTTATGGACATTTGTTGTGATATTTAAATAAACGATCCGTCAACGGCAAAATAAAAGCCTCTTATTTACGAGACCGGTCTGAGAGACCTCCAGCTTACAGCGGGGTCTCCGAGCGCGACGCTCTCCGAGCGCGACGCTCTCCGAGCGCGACGGTCTGAGCGACGAGCTAGCGGCCCCGGCAGGCGCTAGCTGGCTGTTGCATCACTTTATACTTACTTATACTTTACACTGCCTGGATCGGCCAAATGACAACGTTCCTCAAAAACAATCTCCACAACCGAACGGTAAGCATTCTTCCTCTTCTTTTCCCTGCCCATCTGAAACCGACACTGACTGTTTTGCTCCCGTCACCGGCTACCCACACCCCCCCACTCCTCGTCCGCTCTTCCCCCTAACCACAGTAATTATTGGGGACTCCATCACTAGAGACCTACGGTTTCATAATGCTGTCACACACTGTTTTCCCGGAGCCAAAGTTGCAGACATCCTGGCTAAAGTTATGGACCTGATACCCTCATTTCCGACCTCTATCAAACGCATCGTGGTCCATTGTGGACATAACGACATGTCCACTCGGATTCAGGAGTGTGAGCGCACAAGGCGAGACTTTACCACTCTCATTGAGGCTTTAAAAAGCACTGGGAAGTCGGTTTTTATTTCGGGCCCACTTCCATCTCTAGGTCGCGGATCAGGCCTCTTTAGCAGACTACTCTCCCTTAACACCTGGCTCCAGCTCACATGCAGTATTCACAGGATAGGTTTTATTGACAACTTCAATCTGTTTTGGGAACGTGGCTCCCTGTTCAGCAGGGATGGGATTCATCCCAATACACGCGGAAGCCAGATGCTACGTGGAAATTTGCACCACGCCCTGCATACCCAGACCTCTGATTGACTGTTTACATCCCGTAAACACTCCCACAAGCACACTGACCAGACACACTCTCCCAAAGTCAATAATCAGAGATACAGCGCTATACGCCTCTCTGTGCTCCCTTCAGAGCAATCACCCATTCATAATCCCATAACCACCGTGTCTGTCCCCCGACTGAGACCGTTTAAACCAAACGCTAACAAAAGAGGTGCTATACTAAACAACCTAATTGGAATTAAAACAACCACTGCAACGACAGAACAGAATAGGAAAATCAAATGTGGACTATTAAATATTAGATCTCTGTCATCGAAAGCATTATTGGTAAACGAATTGATATCAGATAACCACATTGATTTATTCTGCCTCACCGAAACCTGGCTGGGCCATGACGAATATGTTAGTTTAAACGAAGCCACTCCTCCCAGTCATAATAATACCCAAATTCCACGAGGCTCAGGCCGAGGAGGGGGAGTTGCAGCCATATTTGACTCGAGCCTGTTAATTAATCCTAAACCTAAACTAAATTATAACTCGTTTGAAAGCCTTGTTCTTAATCTTCAACACCCAACATGGAAAACAGTACAGCCAATTATATTCGTTGTTGTTTACCGAGCACCAGGTCCATATTCTGAGTTTTTATCTGAATTCTCAGAGTTTTTATCATGCGTAGTCCTTCAATCAGACAAAGTACTTATTGTAGGTGATTTTAATATCCATGTGGACATTGAGAGCAATAGCCTTAGTACTGCTTTCAATTCACTGCTAGATTCTATTGGTTTCAGTCAGAGGGTGCATAAGGCCACGCACTGTTTTAACCACACCCTCGACCTTGTGCTAGAATATGGCATCAAAATTGACGATTTAATAGTATTTCCGCAGAATCCTTTATTATCAGACCATTTTTTAATAACTTTCGAATTCCTACTACCAGACTATACGAAATTAAATAAAAGTTTCTACACTAGATGCTTATCTGACAGTGCTATAGCTAAATTTAAGGAAGCTATTCCAACAGCACTTAACTCAACGTCATGCCTTAATATAACAGAGGACTGTTATGTTAACTCTAGTCCCTCCCAACTTGATAACTTTGTAGACGCTGCTACGGCCTGCCTACGGACTACTTTAGACTCGGTTGCTCCTCTCAAAAAGAAGATGATGAAGGAAAGGAAACTAGCACCTTGGTATAACTCCCAAACTCGCAAATTAAAACAAATCTCACGAAAACTTGAAAGTAAATGGCGTTCCACCAAACTGGAAGAATCTCGTGTGGATTGGCAAGACAGTCTGAAAAATTATAGGAGGGCCCTCAGAAATGCCAGATCAGACTATTACTCAACACTAATAGAAGAAAATAAGAACAACCCAAGGTTTCTTTTCAGCACTGTAGCCAGGCTGACAGATAGTCACAGCTCTATTGAGCCATCTATTCCTATAGCTCTGAGCAGTGATGACTTCATGACCTTTTTTAATGATAAAATTATAACAATTAGAGAAAAAATTCATCACCTTCTGCCCACAGCTTCCAACGACTCACCATTGGGCGCAGGAGGGCTAGAGAGAACGATAAGACCTGATACTTATTTAGACGGCTTTTATCCTTTAGACCTCCAACAATTAATGTTAAGGGTCTCTTCAGCTAAGCCAACTACCTGTCTCTTAGACCCCATTCCAACGAAGCTACTTAAAGAAGCACTACCCGTGGTCAACACCACATTACTAGATACGATCAATATGTCCTTATTAACGGGTCACGTACCGCAGTCTTTTAAAGTAGCTGTGATAAAACCTATTCTGAAAAAACCCACCCTCGACCCTGAGGTCTTAGCCAACTATAGACCTATATCTAACCTCCCGTTTCTCTCCAAAATCCTTGAGAAGGTAGTCGCTAATCAATTGTGTGACTTTCTGCATAGAAATAGTCTATTTGAAGACTTTCAGTCAGGATTTAGAATGCATCATAGCACAGAGACGGCACTGGTGAAAATCACTAACGACCTTCTAACTGCTGCTGACAAAGGACTTGTCTCCGTACTTGTCTTATTAGATCTTAGTGCTGCATTCGACACTATTGACCATACCATCCTCTTACAGAGACTGGAACATTTAGTTGGCATTAAAGGAATCGCACTAAGCTGGTTTAAGTCCTATTTTTCTGAGCGATCCCAATTTGTTAATATTAACGATAAACCATCCAAATACGCTAAAGTTAGCCATGGCGTTCCTCAAGGCTCAGTGCTTGGACCAATTCTATTCTCTTTATATATGCTTCCTCTAGGCAATATTATTAGGAAACACTCAATTAACTTTCACTGTTACGCAGACGACACCCAATTATATCTGTCAATCAAGCCAGACGAAAGCGGTCAGTTAGCTAAACTTCAAGCGTGCATTAAAGATATAAAATCCTGGATGACCCACAATTTTCTGATGTTGAACTCAAACAAAACGGAAGTTATTGTGCTGGGACCCAAGCACCACCGAACTTCATTATCTAAATATATAGCTACCCTAGATGGTATTGCCCTGGCCTCCAGCACTACTGTCAGAAATCTAGGAGTCATTTTTGACCAGGATCTATCCTTTAACGCCCACTTAAAACAAACCTCAAGAACAGCCTTTTTCCATCTTCGTAACATTGCCAAAATCAGGAACATCCTGTCTCAAAACGATGCTGAAAAACTAGTCCATGCATTCGTAACTTCCCGGTTGGACTACTGTAATTCTTTACTATCAGGCTGCTCAAATAAGTCCCTCAAGACCCTCCAGCTGATCCAGAATGCTGCAGCACGTGTTCTGACAAGAACTAACAAAAGAGATCACATTTCTCCTGTATTAGCTTCTCTGCATTGGCTTCCTGTAAAATCCAGGATTGAATTTAAAATCCTTCTCCTGACCTACAAAGCACTAAATGGTCAAGCACCATCATACATAGAAGAGCTTTTAGTACCTTATTGTCCCACTAGAGCACTGCGCTCCCAGAACTCAGAGCTACTTGTGGTTCCTAGAGTCTCTAAAAGTAGAATGGGAGCCAGAGCCTTCAGCTACCAGGCTCCTCTCCTGTGGAACCAGCTCCCAACTTGGGTTCGGGGGGCTGACACCGTCGCCACATTTAAGAATAAACTGAAAACCATCATCTTTGATAAAGCTTATAGTTAGGGAGTGAGGAGTTGCAGCATAGTAGAGTAGAGTAGAGGGAGGCAGGAAGTACAAGCCCGTTCCGGCAGGGGAGAGTACGAGCCCGGTCCAGGGCCCCTCTCTTTAGCCTGCCTCTCTTAGTTATGCTATTATAACTCTAGACTGCTGTGGGAAGCTCCTTCCAAGGACACAATGAGCCGCTCCCTCTTCTCTCTTTTCACTTGTCTCCTTTTGTGTGCATCTTAGTCCCAGAAATGCCTGTTACTAACCTAGCTCTGGGGAGTTTTCTCCCCGGAGTCCCTTTGCTTCTTCTTCACCCAGAACATCGCCTTGGAATTGGGTGGCACCTACACCGGGGTCCTGGGTGCAGCTGACGCTATGGACTTACTACACCCTGCTACGCTCTGCGTTTCCCCGCAGTGTCCGACTGCGTCCTGCCGCGTCCAACCGCGTCCACCCAGGCTGCTGTGCCACACTACACCCCGTAACGCCCTGCTGTGCCCTACTATGACATGAACTACTATGACTACCATTGTGATCACTGCTTCACTATCTTTATTATGACTATTATTGCCACCATTCACCACTCCCCCAACTGGTGCCGTCAGACACCGCCTACCAAGAGTCTGGGTCTGTCCGAGGTTTCTTCCTAACAAAAAAAAGGGAGTTTTTCCTTGCCACTGTCGCAATAGCTACTGCTAATGCTTGCTCTTGAGGCAACCACTGTAATAGTTGGGGCTTCGTAAAGTACAGAGTTTGGTCTAGACCTACTCTATCTGTAAAGTGTCTCGAGATAACTCTTGTTATGATTTGATACTATAAATAAAATTGAATTGAAAAAATAAATAAATTGAATTTATGGAGCTTCTCAACTTTGGAGCAAATTGTCATTTCAGCATCGATTTTCGTAAGACTGCCTATATTCTAAATCTACCCAGTTGATTGCTTGTGCCAAACGTTCTCAGAAATTAATATAGTGATGAATAAGATGGCAAAAATTTAAATTGTCCCGTTGTTGGTCCGTCTATGTACCGGAAACCCGACCCTCGTTGAGTGCCGAAATGAATGTTGGGATACGGTGCTGCTGTGCAGTTCACTGAAGTTACCAACCAATGCATCCTCTGTAAAATGGCCGTGTGGAGAACATTTCCGGGAATTTGAACGGTTTTAAATGCAAACTAGTGTATTGGGACAGTACTTTGGCCACAGAAGATGATGTTTCACAGGGACACAAGAACACAAGTCCATAGAAGAACACAGATTGAGAAACGCCCCTTGTCTTAGCTACAGTGGTAGTGGCACAGCTTAGTCACTTGAACTTTGCATTTAAGTTTTTTTTCCATTAGTGGCCGAGTGGTTAGGGCGTTGGACTTGAAATCCAAACGGGTCTCCCCACGTAGGTTTGAACCCTGCTCACAGCGATATCTAACTTCAACATCACACCCTGCAGAGCTTGAAATAATGATTATGATAATCTTTATTCATTGAGCACTTTTCAAAATCCACGCTAAAATGTGCTTTACAAAACAGAAAAATTACACGACATGACAAAGCAGTCATAAAAACAGGATTAAAAAAAGAAATATATCTAAATACTATTAGGTGTTTTAAACCCTGTACTCATGCCCGATTAATGTTAATTTTGTCAGACGAGACTAAATATGTTAGTCATGGGAAAAAAGGTTGACGAAGACGAGATGATGACGAGACTGCACCAATGTCCAAAAACGCTGACTAAGACTAAATTAACATGCATTATTGTTGACGAAAAAAGACGAGGCTAAAACGTTTTGCATAAAATAAAAACTAAGATAAAATCTCTCTTCGTTTTCGTCTACAATCGTCTCTACTTTTTCATCATGAGATGGAATATTCAGCTGTTACTAGGGTTGGGTACCGAGACCCGGTGCTAATACGGCACTGACCGGTGCCTTAACGACTGTTATCTAACAGACCGAATAACAACGCGGATTTCGGTGCCATTTAAATGCCTGTGCTTCTCTCTGATGCTCCTAAACGGACATTAGTGGCAACCGAAACATCGCTGCACGGCACGCTAGTTAACACTACACTTAGCAGCAGGTAACGTTAGCCTACCATTAGCTAGCTGCTGGATTAATCACTGTTAAAATGCTGACAGCTAAACGGTGTAAAAGTTTGTCTGCGTTTCACTGTAGAGGATTCCAACACGGAGACGTACGACAGTCTGCTGCTGTCGTCTGAAAAACAACACATATGTTGCGTTTACTTGAAACTCACCATGCCAGCCTCGAGCTGTATTCAAAGTTATGTGGTGTAGTGGTTGTTTTTGTCGTTTAACAGGAATTTACTAGTGAAATAAGGAAGAGGCTCAATATTTAGATAATTTATTTTTATATAACTATTTGACTGAAATGGTTATCAGAAATAATCTCTAAAATGTTTTGACTAAAACTTGACTGAGATATATTTGGTTTTCTTTTGCCTAAAAGTAGACTAAAATGACAAGACTTTTAGTCGCCTAAAACTTGACTAACAAAGAAAGATATGTGAATGACTTAATATGACTAAAACTAACATGGGAATTTGGCACAAGACTAAGACTAAATTAAAAATAGGTGACAAACTCAACACTACGCCCGATTAATACCCAACATTTTAATTCAGTCGAGAATCTTTGACAGTTCAGATGAGATCTTGAGCGTAACATTTCAGACTTTCAATGATTTAATTATCTATTACTATTTATACATCTGTATTTATAGTACAATATCCAAATATCATGAGTTTAGTTCCCAATATCATCTTGGTTGTGTGCCGTACCCGTCAGACCTCAATCAGGGAGAAGCAAAACAAGAGTGGAGCTTGTAACACTCACGTGTTGGGTTCTCATGTGTGCCTGTAAGTTTCCACCCAGTATAAAATCTTTCTTACAGATTTAGCAGCTACATGGTTTCTCTCCTGTGGACTGTCATGTGTTTCTTTAAATTTCCACTCTCTGTAAAAGCTCTCTCACAGACTGAGCAGCTAAATGGTTTCTCTCCTGTGTGGATTCTCATGTGTCTCTTTAAATTTCCAGTCACTGTAAAATCTTTATTACAGACTGGGCAGATAAATGGTTTCTCTCCTGTGTGGGTTCTCATGTGTCTACGTAAAGTTATACTTGCTGTAAAATCTTTCTTACAGATTGAGCAGCTAAATAGTTTCTCTCCTGTGTGGATTTTCATGTGTTTCTGTAAACTTCCACTCCATACAAAATCTTTCTTACAGATTGAGCAACTAAATGGTTTCTCTCCTGTGTGAATTCTCATGTGTATCTGTAAGTTTCCACTCTGTCCAAAAGCTTTCTTACAGACTGAGCAGCTAAATGGTTTCTCTCTTTTGTGGATTATCATGTGTGTCTGTAAGTCTCCACGCGTTGCAAAATCTTTTTTACAGATTTGGCAGCTAAATGGTTTTTCTCCTGTGTGTATTCTCATGTGCACCTGTAAGCTTTCACTCACTGTAAAATCTTTCCTACAGATTGAGCAGCTAAATTGGTTCTCTCCTGTGTGGATTCTCATGTGTTTCTGTAAGCTTCCACTCCATACAAAACCTTTCTTACAGATTGAGCAGCTAAATGGTCTCTCTCCTGTGTGGATTCTCATGTGTATCTGTAAGTTTCCACTCTGTCCAAAAGCTTTCTTACAGACTGAGCAGCTAAATGGTTTCTCTCCTGTATGAGATCTCATGTGCCTCATCACATCACCATTGGTGCCGAATCTTTCCCCACACTCAGAGGAGCTAAATGCTTTCTCACCAGTAGTACATCTTGAATCACTAACAGGGAATCTATCATCATTCAGAGAGTTTAAACCTGACTGAGGTTCTCTGGTCTCGTCCCAATCAGCACTGTCATCAGTCTCAGGTTCAGAAGAGTCTCCAGTCTCGTCATCAGTATCTGGTTGTAAATGTGTATCTGGATCTGATTTCATGGCTGGTTCTGGTCCTCCACAGTCCTCTCCACCAGCTTCTGTTTTTATCTCTTCAGTTTGTCTTTGATGAAGCTGTGACAACTGAGGTTTCTCTTCATCATCTTCACTCTTCACAGGGACCAGAGTGAATGGGAACTTTGTGATATCAGCCTCCTCCAGCCCTTGAAGCTGCTCTTCATCCTGACTGATCTGGAGTTCCTCCTGTTCCTCTTTAATGTGTGGGGGCTTTGTGTCCTCCTGGTCCAGACGGGAGCTCCACTCCTGCTGATGTTCTTCACCAACAATCACTTTCTGGACATCTGTAGGTAAAGCTGAAACACAAACAAACAGCTATAAGTGTCAATCTTAACAATACTTTAATAAGTAGCTCTATTCACGTTCATAATAAATAGGGGTGTCAGGATTTCCAATTCAATCTTTGATTTAAAGATTTTTTTCCAGCACTGATACAATAACAAGGGGGACATGAATGCAATATGCAATAGTTTACAGAGGGTCAGCTGAATGCACCATGAAGTCCAGTCGGAGCCAACAAGCTTTAAAGGGGAACTATGCTGTTTTTTTTAAACTTAATTTACCTTAACTGAACAGCTTCGGAGTCATTGGAATGGTTATATGACTTTTTTCGGGTTGAATGGTGATCGTCTCCCTCACCCCTAGCACCTGTGAGCGGAAAAACCACCCTTGCAACTTTGGGCTGGCGAGCCGCTGGCCTCAGCGTCAGGAAGTATCGCGTGATATCAGGTCTCGCGATGTAACGAATTGCTTCATGGCACTGCACACATACGCCCATTCAGGAACCGGCATGGTTGCGATGGAGTTTTGCACACTATCATCATGGCTGAGCCATCAAAAAAGAAGCAGAAAGCTAGTAAAGCATTGTTGGAGAAACAGAGAAAGAGGAAACGGCAGACTGACCGAGCAAGTTTTTACACAGTGTTGCCAAATATCTATTCCGAAGCTGTAGGGGGAGCTTTATAGAGAAACCTGTCAGCAAAAAGTGAGAGAGCGTCGAAGAAATGGCCAGAACTGTGTGCCCTTTTAACAATTGTTTTACATAACTCACAGGGGAAGGCAAAATGCCGACACAATGGGTAGCTCAAAAGAAACATGGGGATTGTCCAGTTGTGTTGTTTCTAGGGATGCAACAATTATAGACTTTGTTGGTACGATTATGGTCTGAAAAATAATCTAGTTTCATGATTATTTTTGCATTAATTATTTCACTGCTGATGTATGAAACCACATGAACACTGTAGATTTTAATTTGTTATGTAATAAACAGTAATAGTTTTGAATGTTTTGAAAATGATTATATGATCAACCTATTTCATTAGAAAAGATTAGAGACTAGAGGTAAATCAGTCACACCACAACCAAAGGCCAAGTTGGCAACAACAGTGTTGTCCTTCAGAAGAAGTTGGACCTTTTTATGGCTAGAAACGGCCATGCTAGCTGGTGCGTCTAAAAGTTGGAGGAGCTGCTAGACAAGATGCACCGCTAATGGGGAGAGATTAGCAGCATGTTGCTAATGGGTTGGACGTCAGAGTATGGGCTTATCTGCTAATGTAAGCTACCGACTGTTACCTTGAAACCATCCAGAAAATAAACGGTACCGTAGGGTGATTTAACGTCACCGCTCATTTTACACACAGTTTAACAGAACAAAACGCTGAGTGAACATTACTAGCTACATTTTTCATGTTGGTTTTGAGCGGTATGCACCTGCACTGTTGTTTATTTGGTTGCCATAACTTCGCGAGTGATGACGTCCTTTTCATGAACAGCTGAAGGAGCGGTGGTGCGCGGTGTACATAGCGGAAACCCTGTTGTGCGTCTGCCCTATTTCTGATACCGTGGCGCTGGAAATTTTACCGTGGCTATCAACAGAGGAAACACTGCAGAGTACTGAAGGAAAATGAAAATTGAGCGGAAGAATGTAGGAGGGCGGAGCCAGGCTAACTCAACGTCACCATATGGTGGACAATTAGGTTACCGCTGATCATTCTTGTCAGTCTGCTATTCAGTTATAAGGAAACTTCTTTGCCTTTACCGCTACCACAAAAAGTTTTAAATGGTCGGTGAATGGTTTTTATGTGCATATATTAAAGCAGCCATATTATGCTCATTTTCAGGTTCATAATTGTATTTTAAGGTTGTACCAGAATAGGTTTACATTGTTTAATTTTCAAAAAACACCATATTTTTGTTGTACTGCACCGCTCTCTCTCACTGCTGCAGATCCTCTTTTCAGCTGGTCTCTGTTTTAGCTACAGAGTGAGACCTCTTTTCTTCTTCTTCTTCTGGACTATCTTTGATTGCACTTGCACATGCTCAGTAGCTCAGATGTAGATCATGTCAGCTAGCTAGCTCCATAGACAGTAAAAGAAAGGCTGTTTCTACAACTTCGGTCAGTTACAAGGCAGGATTAGCTGGGAGATTTCTAAATGAGGGCGCACATGGAAGTAGTTCTTTTGTAGATTATGGTGAACTTGTGTGTGTTGTAGCAGTGCTTTGCTATTGAGAACGAGGTAGCATGCTAGCGTTAGCATTAGCATGCTATGCTAATGCTTGCAGCACCTGGGAAGCTGCGAGCAGAGTAGCAATGCCTCGCCTTTCTGAGAATATAGTATACGGTTAGAAGATGGCTGTGTCTCATGTGACCTTTTTATTTGTACACGCTGTGACTATACAATCACAACATGTAAATAGGAACATGTTGGCGTTATTTTGTCACTTATTCGGAGCAGTAGGCTAGTTGGAACCAATTACCTTCAGGATCCGTGCTAGGCTAAGCTACCGGTGGAGCCGTCAGACAGAGTTACAACACGCACGGAGATGAAAAGGGTATGTATGGACTTATCTAACTCTGGGGGTTACGGTGAATAAGCTAAAGTCCCAATAAGTCGGTGTGTTCCTTTAAGAAAAGTCTATGTCGGATTCATGACATGTTCTTAAACAGAATTGTTCGCACCTGTGTTCTTAGGATTGATGAATCCCATGTCTTCGTAATTGAAAGCGTGTGCCAGTACTAATTAGCATAAGAAAACACCCCGCAAATTCCCATATAAGGACATGACCCTTCACGGCCGTGTGAAAAAAAAGTTGGAGAATGTCCAAAAGACGCACAGTGGTCGCACAGTGGTCCACCGATCACCAAATGAAAAAAGAAATTCAGTAATTCTGAAATAGAAATTCTACTGCAACCGGTAAATGCCAAACGAGGCATAATATTTAGTAGTGTTTCCAGTGGTTTTAAAGCCACCAACAAAACGAAGGCATAGAAGGAGATCACGGATTCCGTGAACGCTGTTTCTGGACAACGTCGCTCAATTGAAGATGTAAAAAAGAAATGGTTTGACTTAAAATCAGAGACCAAAAAATCCATTGCCAAACATAAGAGACATTTGCTGACCACTGAGTTATCTGAGATTGACCAGCGCATCGGGGCCATTATTGGTGAGACGGCACTCTCAGGTGTGCCATCAGCGGAGCAACTGGACACTGACCAGGGCCCTATATCAACAGCTTCATATCCTCCAAGGCCATCTCCCACCAGTCTTTCTGAATTTTTACAATTTTATGCCATAATTTAACTGAAAGCAACGGTGAAACCATTGGAAAGCAATTTTACACCAGTTTGTCAAACCAAATGTGGGCCTATGTGACTGTGAATGAGTCCTCACCTGAATTCCTAGTTTATTCAGTTTGAAATTCTATTGCTTTTGCAGTAGGCCTATATTGAACAAACTGAAACATCTAAAAGAAAAAAACTAATCAGTGTCTGTCAGACTGTTCTACTTTTAGTATCGTTTTTTTTTTTTTTTTTTTTTTTTTACAGATCTCCAATCCAGGCAACCACTCTGTGAAGAGGAACCTGACACCATTCGGCCTTCCTGCAGTAGGCCTGCCTCTGTACGTGCAGGTCCCGTCCAAGCTCTGTACGTGCCCCCAGGTCCCGTCCAACCGACGTGTCATCTCTGATGCGGTCTTGGATAACCAGGAGCGGATTGCGCAAAGTCTCTGTGAAATTGCTTCTACTCTGGCCACAATATCAGAAACACTCAAAGACATAAACACACATTTAAAAATAATAAAGACACTGTAACCGGTGTCATTTCATGTGTTTAATTCGTGGTATTTTAAAGGACAAAAGGAAGGATATTGCACCAAATAACGCAGGATTTAAATCCGCTTAATTGCTGATGTAAATGGCAGTGTTAGCGTTTCTTTGCATACTATGAGTTTTTTTTCAACAAATAACCAGAAATAGCATACAGTAAAATACTGTCATTGTTAACGACTGTAGAATTAAATAAAATGCAGTAACCAATTGTTTAGAGCAAACGGTCATCACTCAAATGTGCGTAAGAGTGCTCTTGTGTGTGCATAGATTTAGTTCTTAGCTAAGAATAAATCCAAGCTAAGAAAACATTAGTGAATGTCAGAATCTTCGTAAAAAGTGCGTAAGTGGGGTTTAAGAACAAATTTCTTCATAAGAACGGTTGGTGAATGAGGCCCATTGAGAGTCTGACTGCAACATATGTTGTATGGTTTAAGCCGATGTTTTTTCGGGGGTGACGCCATTCACTTTACTGGCAGTATTGATAACAACTAAAGTCACCGTGTCTTGAGAAGCTTGTTGCTTTATTGTTCACTTTTAACTCACTTCACATCATCTTTGCTATTTTCCTCCTCACTTTTCCCTCACAGCTGCACTCGTACGCTACTCTCCGTTACCGCTTGCTCTCCTTGCGCGACCACACGAGAACTGACGTCACTCACTTAAAGCACCCTGCTGTTCTTGCTCTAACTTACGCTACTGTCGTAAGGGCATTGCGGTAAACTGCCAAGAAAAAAAAAAAAAAAAACTATACTGTCCCAGCCTTAGACCACACGCACCATATGTGACAATCTACTCATGTGCAACATCAATGTACACCTTATTATGCAATATTAATAACTCCTCTGTGCAATACTGTGAATACCGTGTTATTAAACTTTCTGTCTGTATACTTAACTGTGCAGTATCACTGAAAATTAATTAAAGTAATTAAAGATCTTATCTTATTTTAAGTTTTAATGTTTGTATTTTTCAGATCTCTCAATTGCCATGATGACTAAGATATTCAACGGGGAAATGTGGAAAGCTGCCATATTCCCAGTCATTACTTTGCCAAATCATCTGTGGTAAGTTTACAAAAATCTTAATTGAAAATGGTAGTAGTAGGGGTGCACCATATTGAAAAAATGTGATATTGCGATAGATAATGAATATTGCGATAGATATTCATTTTGATATTTTTAAACATATGTAAAATTACCAAAGTTATGGAAAAATGCATCAAAATAGATTTATAACAAATAAAACAAGTTTTCTTACAACACAAGGTTTATTTCAACTGATAGTCATATTGGACTGGTATAACGTGTCTACAGAACAGGACATGTTTTACTGGTTGGACAGTATAAAATAAATAAAGAGCATGTCTATAGAACAGGACATGTTGTACTGGTTGTATATACACTACAGTATAAAAATCAACGCAATGCAACATCTGTTGGATTAAAGCCAAAGTATTTCCAAGCTACTACTTATGGAGAAGGTGAACCAGGAAATGAGTCGGGGGAAATGCAACGCTACCAAGTGATGTGTATTTTTCGAGAGGTGCACCAAAGAGTATAGACGTAACAAGAGCCGAAACTCAATAGAACGTTGTGCTGCAGCTGGCAATGGAACATTCTATGAGTGCAGCTCAGCCATCTTGGACTGAATGCAACACAACGTTCTGTTGAGTTTCAACCTCATTTTACTTTGGGTACATGTCGGGCGGGATGCACAACACTTCACAATTAAAACAAAATATCGCATAATTGTGGCGAGACTTTCGGTATAATATCGCGTAACGTGATATCGCGATAACGATATTGAGTCGATATATCTTGCACCCCTAGGGAGTAGGACGTAAAGAGAGGACAGCATAAAATGGCACCTTTGGTATCAAACGTAAATACTTTTTTAAATAATTGTGATTACCATGAACCTTGATGTTAGCCTTTTAGAGAGAAAGTTATGGCATATTTTATGGGACGATGTATAACTTGCTATTTAAGGCTTTCATTTGGAAAGTGACCTAAATACATATTGTCAGAAAGTTAGAAGAAAGAAAAAATAAAAACTTCCATGCATTAAAAGTTACTTCTTCAAATAACGCACATATCCCAAATCTTTTGTTCTTGCCACAGCAGCAGCAGCACCGAGGAATCCTACTTTCCTGAGCCCGACGCCGAGAGGGCCATCGAGGACTTCCCCAACTGGCAACAGACTGGAGTAGAGGCTGTAGCAGAGACGGCCTTTTTTTTTTTTTTTTTTTTTACTGAAATAATTATGATTGACAGTGGACAATATGATGAGCAGTACTTGAATTTGTTCAGTGGTATTAGTGTGACGACTAGACTTGGTTCTCCAACATGTACACACTGCTGTGGTGAAGTAGGGATACACAGCTCACGAGTGTGTAGTCAAAAGAGAGAAATACGGTATATTTCAGAGACTCCTACAGATAATGAATTTTCTTAATACATTTTTTTTTATTCTTTACTCAATTGTTCAGTGTCTTTGGGTTCAAATAAAATTATTGTAAACCCATAGGCATCAAAAAATTGAGAAAGGCTAACAAAGGGAGGTTTTTTAAAACTGATACAGGGTGCGTTGGACATCCTGTTGTGTGCGCAAGCGCCTTTTTATTACCACCGGTTTACAGACACGTCTCTACTGATTGGGTATTACCTGGAACACA
This sequence comes from Sander lucioperca, assembly GCF_008315115.2. NCBI lineage: Eukaryota > Metazoa > Chordata > Actinopteri > Perciformes > Percidae > Sander > Sander lucioperca. The sequence continues at coordinate 82,929 of NC_050196.1, read as the reverse complement.
GCCAATAAACTCAAGCCGTTGCACACCGTTCCCAGGAAACATCCCGTTTTGAGATTGAATGTGCCCCAGCTCTTTGCCTGAGGGGAAGCCCACAGTCTCAGACTTAACACTGGTTAAAGCTTATCATAGTGTTTTTGTATATTAGCCCTTAGTATAGACCACAGTAGGATAATTATCTCAAAATCTAGCTACATGATCAAAAGTTTTAATTTATTTTCAGAACAGCTTTTAATGTGTTATAGTGTGCCATTTTCCATAATAATTTGAACTTGTGTAAATTGTCTTTGAGTACCCTGAAAAGCGCTTTATAAATAAAATGTATTATAAGTAATTGCGTACGATGTATCTATCTTACTTTAGCAATTCATGTTATTTAGTAAAGATATTTTAAGTAATTTCGTGTGACCTATACTGACCAGTTTTGTTAAATGGGTTAATGCAGGATCAATTGATCGACAAATGTTCCTGACATCTGTACTACGTATAACAGATGTCAGGAAGATGTTACTGAGACCGCATCTGTACGATGTATAATAGACTCCGGGACGATGTATACGAGCCTGCATCTGTACGATGTATGACATACGTTGGAACGATATATATATATATATATATATATACACACACACACACATTAGGGCTTTCAGCTTTAACGCGTTAATCGGGATATGATTAAGGGCCGAGCATAACGTGTCATTTTTTTTATTTATTTATTTTTGTTTTTTTTAAATTGCATTAATCGCATGCTGCCATTTATTAATTTATTTTACACTTCGCGTCGTGCCTAACAGGCTACTATTTTGACCCTTTGCCGCACCTTTACTTATCATCAAGCTGCCATACTTCCTCGTAACACATCCTACTGCTGCAGGCTGCAGGCATGCTGGAGAAAGACAACAGAAAACACAATTCTGAATGGAGCTTTTTATTTTCCAAAACTCCTGGACAGCTCATTAGACAAGTCGAAAGCCACATGCACGTTGTGTAAAGCCGAATTAAAATATCACCGAAGCACGTCAAGCTTGAGCTACCACCTACGAGCTAATTAACGTGACTCAGGTTGATGCTAGCGGGCTCAGGCAAAGCACTATTTTGGAGAGTGCTACTCGCCGACCTGTGGATGAAACCAAATCCCAAAAAAATGACTACAGCTCTTGCAAAATGGGTGGCAACTAACTGCAGACCTGTCAGCATCGTAGAAGACTCAGGTCTTAAAGACTACGGTTGGCATGTTCTGACCCGTCTTATACATTGCCGCTGAGGGGGACAGTAGTTTCACGCATACACAGCCTGTGTACAACACGGAGAAAGCAGCCACACTGAAACTGCTGCAAAGTGCAAACGCTGTCTCATTAACCGGTCACTGTAACGATCACTGCACGTCAGTAAGTAATCAACATTATTTAGAAGTTACTGCACACTATATTAACTCTGGTAAGGATAGGGATTTTTTGTTTTTTAGTTAGGTACTTGGAGGAATTGTGCAATAATGACAGATTCACACATTTTTCTTTTGTTTACAGTAAATAATAAACAAATACAAATCTTAAAGTCATGTTCATAAAGTAACTTTCCTTACATTCATTTGATTCCCAATCAAGATACACTGTAAGAATTGCTTTCCACTGTTAATATGTACTTAAAAACAGTTCTGAATGCAAATTAATAGAATTTTAATAATGTGATTAACTATAGAACTTCAGCGATTAAAAAGAATGTATCGTTTGACAGCCCTAATATGTGTGTGTGTGTGTGTGTGTATGTATATATATATATATATAAAAAGTTTGAATATATTGAACGAAAGTCTGAATATTTTGAATGAACCTTGAATATATCTATGAATGAAAGTCTGAATATATTGAATGAACCTTGAATATATATATATAAATGAAAGTCTGAATATATTGAATGAAAGTCTGAAAAAATTGAATGAAAGTCTAAATATATTGAATGAAAGTCAGAATGTATAGAATGAAAGTCAGAATATATTGAATGAATGTCTGAATATATTTAATGAATGTCTGAATATATTGAATGAAAGTTGAAATGGAATCTGACGTCATTGTCTGCCACCATCTTGTGTTTTCGTTGTGATTAATCCTAACCGAAGTGTGACACTATGAGCGAATTTTAAGCAATGAAGAGATTAACGACTGGCAAATGCATGTACGGGCCAAAGCACTGGTAACGGTAACCATATCCAGTACAAATCAGAAAACAGAGGGACCGAAAGAGGATGGGATAATGGATAACAACTTAGAGTTTAGGCAAGAGTGCAGGAAAAAGAACATACAAAAATGGCCAAAAGGAAAAAAAAAAAAAATGGTTGTGTGTGTGTGTATATATATATATATATACACACACACACACACACACAATCTAATAAGAAATACATAAAATAATTAGGCAAAACACAACAACACATATAGGCTGTTCACCAATTTATCACATTACATCTGAGCCCCTCATGTTTCATGTTCTAAGAAACCAATTATCCACCTTTAAACATGACTGAGCCTCTGACGTGGAAGATTACTGGGAGTTAAGGAGACTTTCACAAGCATGGAATGACTACAAAATAAAAACCTCAGTAGACAAAACATTTCATTAAAACTTGGTGTGACAAATACTTTATATGTCAAAATCTAAGCTTTGTCTAGGAAGTGATTAGCAAACTGAGTAGCAAACTTAGATTTATATGTATATTTAAAAAGAATCACGCATGGAAATGTACATTAAAAAATTGTTGCATCGAGATGCATCGATAAATCGGTTTAGAATCGAATTGTTGGCCTCTGAATCGGAATCGAATCGTGAGGTGCCAATCAATTCCCACCCCTAGTATCCAGTACCATTCTCCCAATGAATAAGTTTATTCACTTTTTCATCATGGAAGACCGAAAGAAAGGAGCCTCTTTGGTCAGGCAGGTCCCTTTCTTCAGGCTAACGTCAACACGCCTTTCATTCAATATATTCAGACATTCATTCAATATATTCAGATTTTCATTCAATATATTCAAGGTTCATTCAATATATTTGAGGTTCAATCAATATATTCAAGGTTCAAGGTTCATTCAATATATTCAGGCTTTCATTCAATATATTCAGATGGTCATTCAATATATTCAGACTTTCTTACATATATTTATGTATAAACATATATAAACATCACTGCCTCTGTCGCTGCTACAAGAACGTTTTAAAACACCACACACACAAGCACTGAACTGCCTGGAGGCCTGTACTACGAAGCAAGATTTGGGGTTACCGAGGTGACTTCAGGTTCAACCTAAGGTTTTGTGCATCATGACGGTGGCTCAATTGTTACCGGGTTAAATCGCCATGGTAACTTATGCTGAACACTTAACCTGCGGAAAAGTTAGAACAGCGGTTTTCAATAGGTGAGGCGCGACTCCTCTGGGGGGGGCGCAGAAGAGCCATGGGGGAGGCACGACACGCGAAGAAAAAATAACTCTGTATGCAGCTCTATTGATATCGGTAATTGTGCGTGCGTGTATTAGCTTTAATATGCATCGTTTCCTTGTCCCAAGTCAACAGAAGTCAGCATTAAAGCGTAACTCTCGCCAAAATGCAACATAGGGTCTTTTTGTGAATGTACCCGAGTCAAACTTTCGTTTGAAAGCATATTTAGGACTATTAAATTAAATTAAGATTTACCGTATTTTCGTTTTTCGCAGCCATTTTGTCAGTCAAAAACAATCGATTTCCAAACGCAACATAACAGGGAGGAGAGTTTTGTCGTTATTGAAAAACAATATTGGCCTCGTAGTTGAAAAAGGAGCTTCATATTTTGTGTCTCATCTTGTGTTGGTGTGAGGTGGTAGCGGCCGGAAACAACAAGAGCTACGGTGAGTTGTTAAAAACCTTTTGTAGTAAACTCTGGGTACACAAACAATGTTGTCGATGCTTTCGTTAAGGTGTAGAGCCCCTGGTGATACTTCGAGCAAAGTCTCATGTTGTGTCGAGCCTTCTTAGTGTTTTAAAAATAGTTATTTTGATGCTAGCATAAAAGTGCCCCTAGCACTCCCATTCAAAAGGCCATTTGACCGAAAAAACGTTGTTTCGAGTGTAGCCCCGAATGTATTTTGAGAAGTTGACTGACAAATGTGAAACCGGACGTCGCTTAGTGCCCACTCTCGCTGACTCTGATATAATTTGAAAAGTCGATCCAAAAGAGAATAAACAGTTGAAAGCAATAGACCTTTTTCACGGCAGACATGTTGACATGTCATAGTAAGAAAAGCACAGCTGTATTCAAAAATATTAATGATGGCTGCATTCCACTAAGGAGAGGCCCTGGTTTTGTGCATGCTGACTCACTGAAATAGGACACTGGGACACTTGATGGAATTGAGCCGTCGTTAAGGTTATCAATTTCAGCTGTGCTTTTCCTACCATGACAAGTCAACATGTCTGCTGTGAAAAAGGTCCATACAGAATGCCTGAGAGCCTTACTGCAATATATTCCATTATGTTTTTATATTTGGATTGTAATCTGTTTTCCTTTACATAAAGATATTTCCATCATATTAATTCAGAAAAAGGTTGAAATAGATGCATAAAAATTCACCAGAATGCATGAAATTAAGTGTTCAATGCTCAAAATGTTCCAGTTGCTAACCACCGTCGTGACACAGGTTATGCAGTAGGGCTGGGCAATATGAAGAAAATCAAATATCACGATATTTTTGACCAAATACCTCAATATCGATACCGCAACGATATTGTAGTGTTGACTATTGGTGCTTTCTCAGAATATTTACATAATGAGATTTTTGATGATAATCATCAGTAATGTGGCTATAAGGGCTAAATGGGTAAAGGCAAATAATAGAACAGTTACAACAGTCTGATAAGTTCAGAAAATGACTAATGCAGCCTAAAAAAAACTGGAAAAGACAACACTTATGCCATATTGCGATATCCAAAATCTAAGACGATATCTAGATTCATATCACGATATCGATATATTGCAGCTCTATTATGCGGAACCGCGGTTGTTAGGTTTGGTGAATTCGGGTAACGGCGATAAAATCCAGGACATGTTGATCTTGGTTTATAGTACAGGCCTCAGGAGTTTGTGCAACAGCTACTGTTGGCCAAACAACAATACACAGCCACTTTGCCTCTTTTTCTCCTAAACGTCTCCCACCTCTCTGCTGGCCAGCTGACAGTTTCCTCTCAGAGTTCATGTTGAAGTGTCTCTCCTCGACTTCTCTCCGACCTGCGTTTGATAGAAACACGAAGCTCACAACATATCCAATAACACACGTTAGCAGGAGCTAGCTGCGGCTAACGTTAGCTTAGCGCGCGGACTCCCTGCAACAACAGCAGTAAACGCGTTTCCGGTCAGAGAAAGAAAACAGACCTGCTCTTTGTAGCTTCGCTTCAGGTTTTAAAACCTCATGCAGCAGTTTGTGATGTTTCTCTCTGGAAGGACACCAAACACTGGCGCCTTTTACTCCGCCGTCCACATCACGAGGTAAAATGCAAACAATGGGACGGAGGTCGTAGCATCTTCCGGGACCCGGAAACACAAACACAACTTTTCGCTACACTCCTCTGCCCTTCAGAATAAAATAGATGTTTTAAGAGTCGATTTTACCCACTGTCCTTTAATAAGATGATATAAGATCAGTGGTTGAATGTAACTTAGTACATTTGCTCATGTACTGTACTTTTAAGGTATTATCATACTTTATACTTCTAATGAATTGTACTTTTTGAATTGGATTGACTGCACAGCACAGATTCGGCCATACTAAATGAGGTCTCTCTGTTCTCTAAAGCCTCTGGTTGACGTTTAAATATCAAAAAATGTGAAAGATTTACACTTTTCACGATTACCCTCTGATTATTGTGTATAATAAACCTGTAACTTTGAAGTTTAATATTTAAGGATCATAGTTATAGAGCAAAAATATAGTTGCCTGACCAGAGATGTAACAAACCCCGGGTAAATATTGGAGATGTATTTGAAAGATGGAGACAGCTTAGAGCCCAAAAGGATGCTGAGTTGGCTAATTTCCTCCGGAACAGGTAGCTAAGCATTAGCTTCAGGCTAATTTATCACGGCTACAAGGGACGGGCATTTTATGTCATTTCAACATTTGTGTACTCACATTGGCCCTCATTTATCAACCTAACGTAGAAACCAGCGCAGATATGAGCGCAGAAATCCTCTTACGACAGGCTTCACGTGTGATTCATGAAACGTTCGTATCACACCAATCAGAGCGTAAGAATGGTCGTACATTAATAAATGCAGCGGCTGGAAACGATTGTAATTTAAATATCACGCCCCAATATATTCTCGGTTTTGAGGCCTCGCCCCTACAATTTCTGACATGGCGAGACGTAATCCGGCTAAGAAGCGGCACTTTTCAGAGGTGGAGATTAAAACCCTGATATCTCACGTTCATTTGCACTAACGTTTGTAGTTTTGTCAGCCTGAAAACTGTTATTAAAGGCTGTAGAAAGAATGCGGAATGGAAAGAGATCACTGATGCAGTGAACAGTGTTGCCGTGGTAAATCAGACTCCAGCTGAAGTTTATTTAATTTATATATCCTTGACATATGTATGCTATAGTCCTAATAGTAATATGCAGGCTTATATTGCAATCTCTTAGGCCTACATGTAGCCTACCTATATTTAAATGAACACACAGTAGCGGAGTTTATGTAGTGTCTTTTATTTTACTCGTGTTTTTTTCATGAGTCAGAGCCAGGCAATAGCTGTGAGGGAGAGCGTGTGTCCTCCACCCCCCGTGCTAGACCACCACCCCGAAATCGAAACCCAGAATAATATCCTGTCTCCTTCGTATAGCCCCCAGTTAGGGCTGTGCTGTACACTGCTCTCTGGGCATCGGGTCATCTGGCTCCAGAACCCCACAGGCTAAAACAATATTGCAGACTACGTGTGCACTGTTGTACCGACGTATAGAGGCATTTTAAAAGTGCCAGATCTGCCATTGCTGATAAGTGATCAACTGATGACTTCTCCTTCTCCTGTTAAACTGATTGTATGCTGCACCGCAAGTCCACACTGACTCGAAAACTTGCGTACACGAGTTCAGACCAGACGTGAGATTTTATCGCAGCCTACGCTTACGTTCAAATTGATAAATCCCTTGCTTTGCGTAGGAATCGGCGTACGCCCGTCCTACACCTGTTTTAGGTCGTACGCACGTTTCATAAATGAGGGCCATTGAATTATTTAGCTAGAGTTGGTTACTCGCAAAAACAATTGAGACACAGCCAGTAAAGTGATCCCGGCTGGTCCTCGCTAACGCCGCCATGCTAAACCTGCTAACTGCTAACGCCTCCCTTAACCCGGCTCCTGATTGCTGCCAAGCTGATTCACCTGCTCCCAGCTGCACACCTGCAACCCATCCACTAATCAACGCTGCACCATGGCAACCACTCACTGCTGGCCTGATCCTTGTCTCAGCTACAGTGGTAGTGGTAGTTTATTTCCGTTCCTGGCTGAGTGGTTAGGGCATTGGATTGGAATCCAAACGGGTCTCCCTGTGTAGGTTTGAACCCAGCTCGTAGCAGTATGTAACTTCAACGACATCATACCTGCAGAGCTTGAAATAACAATGATTATGATCATCTTTATTCATAGAGCACTTTTCAAAATCCACGCTACAAAGTGCTTTACAAAACAGCAAAATAACACGATATGACTGAGTCATAGAAACATCGGGATTTAAAAATAAAGACTATTAGGTGTATAAAACCCTGTACAATGTAAGGAAGTGTGGTAAAAACAATTTAAAAGAAAAAATAGACAGTTCAAATGGATGGACTTTATAAACTCTAGCTCGAATAAAACCAGACATTTTATTAAGTTGGCTGTAAAAGTTTTAAACTTGGTCGAGAGTTTTTTGAACGACAGAAATCTGTTCAGATGAGATCTTGAGCGCAACATGGACACATGTAACGTTATGGTACAAAAAAAAGCCTGTTCATTAGGATGCTAACATTTTTAAAAACATACAATGATCCTTAAACTAAATTAACAAAATGTAACTTTGGATTGGCCTAATTTGATTAAACAGGAGTTACGAGGAGACATGCTGCGCGTACAGTGTTGAGATTTATAATACAATGTTACTTTCTGTATGGATCATACTGTGGTTTTAAACTTCAATTGCTAATAGCCTAATGTTACATATAACTTTTGGGATATGGGAAATCTGGTATTGAGTTTGTTGCATATAGAGAGGCAACTACTGTTTAGATAATCAGCTGATTATCAGGCACTTTAACCACTGAGCTACAGCGCCTCCTACAGACTGATACCTCTTGCGGGAATACAATGAGCTAGAGAACAGGGATGTGAACAGTACCAGATGTGAAACAATTCAAACTCTGATTTGAAAATGTTTTTTGAGAAGGGAAATGGATTTAACACATTTGTTAATGCCGTTAAATGATTTTAGTGAGCAACTGATATAACAGGAGGTAGGTTATTGATTAGTAAAGCTCAGTTGAAAGAAGATATTAACTGTAATTTGAACGTGACCAAACTAATGTATTTTGTTATATGTAATGTCCGATCTACCTGTTTGATTTACAGTGTACAGATGTACAGTGGTTTGAATTCAAAAAGAAAAGTTTATCAATTAGTTCTGTGAATAGATAGACACCTAACGCTAGCAAGCAAAGATGGTTGCTGTATATCATGGCCTATACTTGCATTGCTCTAAACAGTCTTCGTTTTTTACCTTTTTCATTTGCTACCAGGGTACCATGATGGGTACAGAGGTAATCTCTGCAACAACAAGGTGCTGCTGGGATTTGAACCCAGGATCTACCTGTTTACTAGACAGGCACTTTAACCAACTAAGCCACAGCACCACCATAAGTACTAGGTGTGGGAAAAAAGAATCGATTCTTAGATGCATCGCGATTCTCTCTAGAACGATTCGATGTTAATAATCGCGAAAAAAAATCGACTAGCGGAGTTTCCTTCTGCTTAGTGCTTTATCCCGATTTTGGAAGAGCCAGACTCAATAACATTGATGGTATTGCATTTCTATCACAATAAAAAATCCTCAAAAATAGGCTGAGCCAGATTTTCAAAAAGTGGCGGGTGTAGTGTGTTCAGAGGGAGGCCCTAGATGTGTAAAGTAAATTTGGCAGAATTTGTACTGCAGTAACTATTTTAATTTATTGTCAGTATTACATATTGCACCTTTAATGTCCTAATGTTATATATAATATTAGACTCTGGGAAATCAGGAATTAAGTTTGTTGTCCTTGTTGAAAATGTACAGGTCACTGTATATAAATTCTGGTGATAACACTGCTGAGGTAGTCACCTGACAATCAGGCACTGCTGGGATTTGAACCCAGGCTCTCCTGTTTACGAGACAGATGCTTTAACCACTAAGCTACAGCGCCAAATACACTATAAACAAACGGTTTACTCATTTTGTCGGGGATGAACGTGGCCCAGGTGTACACCAAGACCCTGTGACATCACTGTTGGGTGTGGTTTAAGGTGCTAGTGATGTTGACTGAGGTCAGAGGTGTAAACTTGAACTTTAACGACCAAGGCATTTAAGGGGCCGACTGCCTGATGTGAGCTTCTTCCAGGCTCCTCCTTACAGAGAGGAGGAGAGGTAATAATCAATTTATTAGTTTTTATCAAAACAGCATAATTAGGCCAATTGAACAGAAATGGCTGATGAATAAACTAAGGTGTATATTGTAGCTTAAACTTGCATTGCTCTGCATTTCATGTGTTTTTATGAACCATCTTAAGTCGGTGATAATGTAGTGTTTCTGTGTAAATGTAATATGCCAGGGAAAACAGTTAGCCTTTTCAATCCTTTTTCGTTTGCTACCAGGGTAGCATAATGGGTAGCATGGGGATCATGTACACATGCTGATGGGATGCAAACAGACGTAATCTCTGCAACAACAAGGTGCTGCTGGGATTTGAACCCAGGATCTCCTGTTTACTAGACAGGCACTTTAACCAACTAAGCCACAGCACCACCTTGAAGGCTTCTGTAATGTTAAGTCTTAATTTCTCTTTTACCTTATATAAGCTGTATAATATACAGTATACTGACTGATTGAATTTTTTTTCCATTTACTATAACTGATATTTTGCTGAGGTTTGCACTGACTAAACTAACTAAATTAACAAAATGTAACTTTGGATTGGCCTAATTTGATTCAACGAGTTAGGAGGAGAAATGCTGTGCGTACAGTGTTGAGATTTATAATAAAATGTTACTTTCTGTATGGATCATATTGTGGTTTTAAACTTCATTTGGTAATAGCCTAATGTTACATATAACTTTTTGGATATGGGAAATCAGGTATTAAGGACATTGTCCTTGTTGGAAATAAAGAGGTAACAACTGTGTTAAGATAATCAACTGATTATCAGGCACTGCTGGGATTTGAACCCAGGATCTCCTGTTTACGAGACAGGCGCTTTAACCACTAAGCTACAGCGCCTCCTACAGACTGATTCCTCTTGCGAGAATACAATGAGCTAGTGAACAGGGATGTGAACAGTACTAGATGTAAAACAATTCAAACTCTTGATTTGAAAATGTTTTTTGAGAAGAGAAATGGATTTAACATAGCATTAATTTGTTAATGCTGTTAAACGATTTTAGTGAGTAACTGATATGACAGGAGGTAGGTTATTGATTAGTAAAGCTCCGTTGAAAAAAGATATTAACTGTAATTTGAACGTGACCAAACTAATGTATTTTGTTATATGTAATGTCCGGTCTACCTGTGTGATTTATACAGTGGTTTGAATTCGAAAAGAAAAGTTTATCAATTAGTTCTGTGAATAGATAGACGTCTAACGCTAGCAAGCAAAGATGGTTGCTAAGGCCGTTGCAGTGTACACCAGGACCCTGTGACATCACTGTTGGGTGTGGTTTAAGGTGCATGTGATGCTGACTGAGGTCAGAGGTGAAATAAACTTAAACTTAAACGGCCAAGACACTCAAGGGACCGACTGCCTGACTTGATCGTCCTCCAGGCTCTTCCTTACAGAGTGGATGAGAGGTAATAATCAATTTACTAGTTTTTATCAAAACATGATTAGGCCAAATGAACAGAAATGTTTGATGAGTAAACTAGGTGTATATCACGGCCTACACTTGCATTGCTCTAAACAGTCCATTTTTACCTTTTTCATTTGCTACCAGGGTAGCATAATAGGTAGCATGGGGATCAGGTACACATGCAGTTGCAATGCAAACAGAGGAAATCTCTGCAACAACAAGGCGCTGCTGGGATTTGAACCCAAGATCTCCTGTTTACTAGACAGGCACTTTAACCAACTAAGCCACAGCACCTCCGTAAGTACTAGGGGTGGGAAAAATAATCGATTCTTAGATGCATCGCGATTCTCTCTAGAACGATTCAAGTTAATAATCGAGAAAAAAAAAAAAAGCAGCTAGTGGAGTTTCCTTCTGCTTATTGCTTTATCTCGATAAAACAACGTGGTTGAATTTGAGCCTGCATGCACGTTTTTGTAGTCTTAAACAGATCAGCTGATATTGGTAGGCTGAGCAACAAGTTAGCAGACTGCCGAGTCGCCCTTTCTGCTCTTCTCAGCTGCTAATTTGCCACAATGTTCTGAAGAGTAGAAGGTGTGTGTATATGAGGCAAATATCAGCCTATTTAAAGTAATTTTAGTACATATTTATAAGAACAACAGCCACCTAGTAACACATGTGTTTTTCGATTCATGTTGTAGTACCTGAATATTTCCCAGCAATGTTTACTGGGCTATTTTAAAAGTAATTTCGAAATTATTGTAAACGTTCGACAGCGTTTGAACACAGCACTGGGGAAGCTTACTTTGCAGTTAACTAACGTTAGCTAGTAATTGGTCTCGCTTTGCCAGACCCTCCTCCAAAGCGCCCTGAAGGAGGGTCTGGCTACTCCTCATAGCATTTGGGGATGGGAGGAGGCACTTCTCTAAACCAATCAGAATCGTCATGGGCTTCGCTAGGCTCCGCACAGAGCCGCTGCAAAATAGCTCGTGAAGGTCTTGGGACAGCTCTTTGCTTTTACCCATCATGAAATGCTTCTTGAGTGACACCTTGGTAATGAGAAATATTTGTATAGGCCATCAAATAGGACTAATCCAACTGATTTGCACTAATCACTAATGCACTAATTTGCACTAATAGGGGGCAGGATTGCTTCCTAAATACTGACAGATTTCAGCTGGTTCATTGGCTTCCCATGCCTTTTTACGCCCCTTTTTCTCCATGTGTTCAATATTTATTCCCATTATCATTCCACTTTATTACACATAACTTTTGTCATGGACATACATGTTTTGGTTTCTGTATGTGTGGATTATTTGGGTTGGTAGTGACATCTGGTGAAAATTTCATTCCAATAGCCCCATCGGAAATATAGGAAAAATGTTGACGCGTTCAATACTTATTTTCCCCGCTGTATTAACTTCTACTGCTCGCTTTTCAGACAAAGTGATCAACTCTTTGTTTGTGCAAATGACAAGTGATTACTTTAATGGTATTTATTTAAGAGCAGTAGTTTTTTTAACAGAGGCAGTTTCCTTCTTTGCATATTATATGCTTTGCTTCCTCATATACAGACATAGAAAAGAAAGATATTGAAGAAATTGAACACTGAACTCTAGAAACTAAAGATTATTAAGTGATAAATTCAATGCACACTGTAAACATGACTGTAACAATAAAAAAAATTGTATTCGTTAGTTGTTTCCCCCCAGCAAAATATTTAAAGGGTGCCCTCTCCCTGGTGTTTCATGTAGCCTAATCTACGGTGGCCGACAGGGGCAAACGCCCTGCAACTTAAGAAAACACACGCAAATAGACAAAACACAAGCAAATTAAGAAAACAACTTCATTAATTTGACAACACATGCGCAGCATTCAGCAAACGCACTGCAAATACCACAACACAACCAAATACATAAACGCACTGCAAATACACACAACACAACCAAATACATAAACGCGCTGCAAATATGAAACGATGCAAAAAGAAAAGCACACAAACCCCGAAAACAAATGCAACAAAAAAACGCTGCATCCAGATTACACAACGGAAGTTCTCCAGACCTCTAGAGGGAGCAGCTAGTGGAACAGCTGGATTTTCGACCGTTATTAACCGATATTAAATTCATATAATTATTATTATTATTATTATTAATAACATAATATATTATTAATATACAGTCTATGCTCCCGTCTCATGCCCTCCCGGCTGGTCCCCGAGCTTCGGCTTTTCAAAATAAAAGCTCGCGTCTGATCTGCTATGTGTTTGTACTTTGGTGTGTTGGATGTTTGTGAACTAAACAGTACGACAATCATGCTGATGAATACAATAACTTTTTCAGCAGATGTCTTAGTTACAACACGATGGAGTTAGCAAAGCAGTTTTGTGTTTATATGTGCGGGCGGGATTTATTCAGTTTGATAAATCCCACGGTAAATTGGCTGGTTTACTAACAGGGAGGGACTAGAAATCCTGTCTGTTTTTTGTATTTCAAGAGCGAATTGCTCCACAATATGAATACAGATTGATCACTTATTTTGTTGGTAACCGTTGTTGTATAATCACAATATTACACTTGAGGAGGCCTACACTTCAGTAATTTCGGACCTCGAAATTAAACCCTCTCATGTGGCTTAAACAAACGTCAACGTTAAACGCTGATGCAGTTTTAAATGTTTTATCACCACGAGTTTACAGACGTCTCTGCTGATGAGTATCAGCGGACCTGAGCCGAGACCATAGTCTATGGCCGAGACACACCCACCAAACCAGAGAAAACAGATCTCAAACATAGATTTAATATTTACAGTCTATGCAGTCTCTCTCTCTCTCTCTCTCGCTCTCTCTCTCTCTCTCTCTCGCTCTCTCTCTCTCTCTCTCTCTCTCTCTCTCTCTCTCTCTCTCTCCCCGTGAGGTCGAAAATCCAGCTGTTCCACTAGCTGCTCCCTCTAGAGGCCTGGAGAACTTCTGTTGTGTAATCTGGATGCAGCATTTTTTTGTTGCATTTGTTTTCTGGGTTGGTGTGCTTTTCTTTTTGCATCGTTTCATATTTGCAGTGCGTTTATGTATTTGCAGTGCGTTTATGTATTTGGTTGTGTTGTGTGTATTTGCAGCGCGTTTATGTATTTGGTTGTGTTGTGGTATTTGCAGTGCGTTTGCTGAATGCTGCACGTGTTGTCAAATTAATGAAGTTGTTTTTCTTTTTGCATCGCTTCTTTTTTCGGGGTTTGCGTGCTTTTCTTTTTGCATCGTTTTTTATTTGCAGTGCGTTTATGTATTTGGTTGTGTTGTGGTATTTGCAGTGCGTTTGCTGAATGCTGCGCATGTGTTGTCAAATTAATGAAGTTGTTTTCTTAATTTGCTTGTGTTTTGTCTATTTGCGTGTGTTTTCTTAAGTTGCAGGGCGTTTGCCCCTGTCGGCCACCGTACTAATCTATATAGATACTGGTCCAGTAGTCTATATCCACGACGTTGTACCTGTGGGATTGCTCCGCTGCCGCAGGAAATTCCGTCAGATGCATGACTTTTGACTGATGTCCGTTTCCTTCCGCTTTCTTTGTGTTGGCGTTCTAACCTCCGGTGGATTTCTGAGGACTATGGTTAACTGCTCCTCAGATCTCTGCAGGGTAAATCCAGACAGCTAGCTAGACTATCTGTCCAATCTGAGCTTTCTCTAGAACGACTAAAAGAAACTTTTGAACGTACACGTGTTCCACCAAAACAAGCTCCTTCCCGAGGCTTTTTGGCAGGGGCACTGTGCAGAGCTTAGCGCCGCCCATGACAATTGTGATTGGTTTAAAGAAATGCCAATAAACCAGAACTAAGTCTATAATTAAGGAGGTTTGTAAGATTAGTATAGGTTTTTATAATTGTACAATCCACCAAAATTATAGTCCCAGTTCACTGGAGAAAACACAAATTGTGTGCTAACAATGCATATATTGTTATTGCTATATTTGCCACTGTTCATCATACCCCCAACCGGCACCGTCAGACAACCGCCTACCAAGAGCCTGGGTCTGTCCCAGGTTTCTCCCCTAAAAGGAAGTTTTCCTCACCACTCGATGTTTGTGTCTAAAAGGGAGTTTTTCCTCACCAGTGTCACACTAAATGCTTGCTCTTGGGGGAATTATTGGAACTGTTGGGTTTTTCGTAAAAGATCCGTATTTTGCCGTAATCCAATGACACAGAAAAAAAAGCAATCCACAGCGATCAGTAGATCCACAAAAAGGGTCACGGTGTATCCAGCAAGGCCTATACGAGCGTCACATTCACCAGCCAGCTCCAAACAGGTGAACGAGGCCTCTCCACTTCACCGTTTAAACAAAGTGGAATAAACGTCTAAAAGTCCAAATCTACACAAAACCGGCAATCAATTAGTAAGCTGACATCACATTTATATACATGGTATTTAGGCAACCTTTATTGCAACGTTGGCACAGCAAGATGTCCAGACTAGTGCAACAGTAACTTTCGTTTTTTGCGTCCTGCTGCTCCCATCATCAGCCAGGTAATATTTTTTTTACTAAAGCAGTATATGAAATCTGATGTATTACCTACCACCATTTAGTTGTTTTGTGTTATTTAAGATATTTCTAAAATACCTGGTCATTTAAACAATGCAATTACCCATTTCAGCCACCAGGGGGCAGCGCCTGACCCATCTGGTAGCGAAGGAGGGCCGAGACTAAGAGCTACATGAAAAAATATGCACTAAACAAGCCACTTTGAAATTTTGCTGTTTTCATGAATACATGAGAATGAACCCCCCTCCCCAGACTAAAAAATTGTGGGTGACCCTCCCCTCAACAAAGAATAAAAGACATGACCCTCCCTTATTTTCCTCCGGTGGTCCATTCCATAAATACTGAACGGTCCCTAATAAGGCAAAAACACTGTTGGGTTAACAGAAAAGGCCCAGGACCAGGCTAGCTGCACAGAATAAATCTCCATGGTAACTGAGTGTGCCTCTGATTTATTATTTATCTCGAACAATCAACAACGTTGCAAAAGAAAACACAAAATTAAAACAGAATTTACCAAAGAAAAAAAAGAAAAGAAAAAAGGATAAGTTTGAGAAGGAGAAGGCGGAAGCATACAGCTTATCAGGTCCTCCCCTACTTCACTACATCATATTGTTACAAAACAAATAGATATGCAAATACAACATTTACAAATATAGTTTAACAAATATGGTCAAATAAGCATGTAGTACAGAGTATGTAGTGTATTCTGGTTCAATATGTATCTAGTTTTGTTCAATATAACAATACTCCTGGCCAACTTCATGCAGATATTTAATGTGGGGCTTCCAGCACAGTTTGTGGTCAAGTACAACACCCAGAAATATATTTTCATAGACTTTCAATTAGAGATGGTCCGATACCATTTTTTGTATCCCGATACCGATTCTGATACCTGAACCGAGTACTGATCCGATACCAGTATGTCATATATTTTATTATGTTTTAACAACTGTATACTACTATCCCTGTATGGATGTGATATGATTTCTATCTTTGTTGTTGGTCTGGCTCCGGTTAAACTCTTTGTGAAACATGAACAAACACAAACAATGAATGCCATAGAACTTTCTTTTATTATCCAGTTTGACAGTCAGTCATAATGGAAAAAGAACAGAAATAAACTAAATTTACTTTAACGCATATATTTTCTTTAGGGCTTTATTATGTGGTATCGGATCGGTGCATAAACTCCAGTACTTCCCGATACCGATGCCAGCGTTTTAGGTAGTATCGGCAGCAATACCGATACTGGTATCGGTACATCTCTACTTTCAATTATTTCATTATCAATTACTATTTATACATCTGTTATAGCACAATATCCAAATATCATGAATTTAGTTCCAAATATCATCTTGGTTGTGTCTTGGTGCATCTTGGTCAGACCTCAATCCCCCAAAAAATAAACACACTGGTGCACAGCTGCTTCAGTCTGAAAAAAAAGAGTCCTCCAGCCTTCCTTAAGTACGGGGGGGGGACCCACTGACGATCAAATCAGGATCACCTGAGTAGAGCAGACAGGGAGAAGCAAAACAAGGGGGGAGCTTGTAACACTCACGTGTTGGGTTCTCATGTGTGCCTGTAAATTTCCCTTCTCTGTAAAAGCTTTCTTACAGACTGAGCAGCTAAATGGTTTCTCTCCTGTATGATATCTCATGTGTCTCTTTAAACTGTCCTTCACTGTAAAAGCTTTATTACAGACAGAGCAGCTAAATGGTTTCTCTCCTGTGTGGATTCTCATGTGTTTCTCTAAATGTCCACTCACTGTAAAAGCTTTCTTACAGACTGAGCAGCTAAATGGTCTCTCTCCCGTGTGGATTCTCATGTGTGCCTTTAAACTTCCCTTCACTGTAAAAGTTTTCTGACAGACAGAGCAGCTAAATGGTTTCTCTCCTGTATGAGTTATCATATGTCTCTTCAGACTTGTCTTCCAACCAAATATTTTCCCACACTCAGAGCAGCTAAATGCTTTCTCATCTGTAGTACATCTTGAATCACTAACAGGGAATCTATCATCATTCAGAGAGTTTAAACCTGACTGAGGTTCTCTGGTGTCCTTCCAATCAGTCTCAGGTTCAGAAAAGTCTCCAGTCTCGTCATCAGTATCTGGTTGTAAATGTGTATCTGGATCTGCTTTCATGGCTGGTTCTGGTCCTCCACAGTCCTCTCCATCAGCTTCTGTTTTTATCTGTTCAGTTTGTCTTTGATGAAGCTGTGAGAACTCAGGTTTCTCTTCATCATCTTCACTCTTCACAGGGACAGGAGTGAATGGGAACTTGGTGATATCAGCCTCCTCCAGCCCTTGAAGCTGCTCTTCATCCTGACTGATCTGGAGTTCCTCCTGTTCCTCTTTAATGTTGGGGGGCTTTGTGTCCTCCTGGTCCAGACTGGAGCTCCACTCCTGCTGATGTTCTTCACCAACAATCACTTTCTGGACATCTGAAGGTAAAGCTGAAACACAAACTAACAGCTATTAATGTGAATCTTAACAATACTTTGAAAAGTAGCTCTATTCACGTTCATAATAAATAGGGGTGTCAGGACTTTTAATTCAATCTTTGATTTAAAGATTTTTTCCTGCACTGACGCTCACAATAACAAGGGGGACATGAATGCAATATGAGTTTACAGAGGGTCAGCTGAATGCACCATGAAGTCCAGTCAGAGCCATCAGATTTAACAATTGTTTGTTTACATAACTCACAGGGGAAGGCAAAATGCCGTCACACTGGTAGCTCAAAAGAAGCATGAGTATTGTCCAGTTCTGTTGGTTGTAGGGATGCAACAATTATAGACTTTGTTGGTACGATTATGGTCTGAAAAATAATCACGGTTTCATGTAGGGCTGCACGATTATGGCCAAAATGATAATCACGATTATTTTTGATCAATATATTGATCACGATTAATTGTTGATTTTAACCAAAACAAATTTTATTGTCAAATAGGCTAATTATAACTGCTTTCACATTAGGGCTGTAGCGATACACTAATCTCACGATACGATATTGTGAGTGTTCCATTTACTTGGATTTAATTAATTGAACTGAAAACTAAAAACATCAATTACACAATATATGTCTCTGACTGGACAGAGAGTCTACAGCTTGCAAATGCTGGACAAAATGATTCAAAGATGTGTTGAGAAAATTAGTTCCATTTATTGAAAGCTTACAAGCCTTTGAAAAGTAAATAAAGTGCAGTATTGCAATTAACAATGGAAAGTTAAAAAGTGCAGGAAGTGGCCTGTTCTGAACAGTTTCTTTGACAGCTTTTTTAGCTTGACACTGAACATATGAGGTAGCCAGTCTAGCCACAAGGTAAGTAAACATAGTACCATGGGTTCTCCTCAGAACACACCGAAGAAACGCCGACTTGAGCATACGCTCTGCGCGTGCGCGAAACATAATACGTCTCCATAGCAGCAGGCAGCGCTGCTCTGTATTGTTTCCATTAACAGTCTGATTGTTTCCCAGAAAATGAAAACCGGCAGCTGATTGGACAAACGCGTCACGTGGTTCTTTTTTCTCCGGAAATTCACAGCCAGACTGTCATGGCGGCTCGTTCAGAATACGATCTCATATTGTACTAAAATAGTTCACCGAAACGTGTTTCTGAAAACATTTTAAGCGAGAAATAGGCCATGCAGTTGCTGAATCTGTCTTCATTTCAGATCGACAAAGGTCAGTTTAAAAGATTTTCGTCAGATTTTGAGAGGCTCATCCGCTTGCTATTTCCGGGTGAGTCCCGAATGCCCTGTCTCCGACTGAACATGTCAGGTCAGCCAAAATGAATGCCGACAGCTCCTCGGACGGACGACGGCACAGAACACACTGAACAGACTCGAGTCACTGACCTCGCCAGACGGTCCGACGGCCAATAATCGGCTCTGTGTGTCAGCGCCCGTAGACGTCGGCGTCTGTGTAAAGTTAGTACGGGTAACTTGCTCTACAGCGACACTAGCGGCTGGCTGACCAAATCGCTCTTCCTGCAACGCGAACGGGAGTAAACGGGGGATTTGAATGGGACTTATGTAACGATACTCGCGGCTTAAAAATCGATACTTCCTTGGGAAAAAAAATATCGATTTATATTGCAGAATCAATAAAATTGCTCAGCCTTATTTCACATCCATATTGTGCTACATTCCTCCCAATACATCCATATTGTGCTACATTCCTCCTTTGTTGAAGGATACTATGAAGGAGTATGCCATTTCAGCTGTTGTGCGACCGCTTTCCAAACATGCACGTTTGCCGTGGAAAGATACAGGCAATGCAATTTTCTGTTCACGTTAACGGTGCGTGTCAAAATCTGGTGCCAATAGGGCACCGGTACCCGGTATCTACTGGACGAAATAGCAACACGGATTACGGTCCCACTTAAATGTCTGCGTTGCGCTCTGATGCTCCAAAACAGACGTTAGAGGCAACAGAAACGCTGCATGTCACGCTAGTAAACACGTTTACTGGTAAACCTTGTGACGACTTATGACCGACGGCTATCTGTTGTGGAATTTTCCTCACGTTACTCTGTCCTCTGTGACTGTCAACATCTAAACTAAACTGCGCGGTGCAGGGAACAACTCTGATTGGCTCATGGAGGCACGTGATCATTTTCTAAGATTCCATGTACTTTAACTTGAAACATGAACTTCTTTATTAAAATATTTGAAAAATATCAAAATGTCATAAGACATACAAAACATGTGCAATAGAGCATAGAATAACATAATAAGTGCAATGAATGGTCAACAACAAGTGTTCCCAGACATATTCCAGACTTCCAGGTATCAAAAGGTACTGTGCAAAAACAACAACAGTCTTTCTAACAGTTGCGTGACCAGAGACGTTACAAACCCGGGTAAATATTGGCAGCTTAGAGTCCAGAGTCCCGAGTTGGTTACTCGCAAAAACAATCGAGACACTGCCAGTAAAGTGATCCCGACTGGTCCTGGCTAATGGCGCCATGCTAACCCTGCCAACGTTACCGGAGGAGCATGCAAGCGAGCCACGGCTGTTTACAACGTGTAGCCTGTTCAGCGGCCGTAGCCGACAACGGGGAGTTATTTGAAGTCAAGAGCTGTAGCTAAATCGGAAAGAGAGGCCCGTGAGTTTGCAGTGAACATGCCGTTTTTTAGGTCGGGTAGAGTTGACTCTCGTATGTACCGGAAGTAGAAAGACGTGACTTCGGCCACTTCTTCGTAACCTCCTTCTTCTGAATGTATCGACTGGAACACTGAAGCGTATACTGACCCCATCAGTTCCGAAAGAGGCGCAGCACCGATGCTTCTAACACTGGCATCGTCGCTAACGGTGCCTACGGTGCTTCAAAAAATATGGGCATCGTCGGTGTTTTGTAATTTTAGAACCGGAAGGTATCAGTAGTATTGGTTCTCATGACATCCCTACTACAAACAGGCTCCCTCACCTGCCAAATCCAACTTTACCCTGTTTTGGATGATATAATTCCATTTGGCTAAAGGCTTCCCATTGACGCTTCCCACTTTAGCTTACTTTGCTTTTGTTAGCCTGGATTGTTAGCAAGCTACTAACCCAGGGTAACGATAATTGTAATGCTTCATGTAAATCAACAAACAGACAGTTTGGGCGTTATCTAAGGTATAACATTAAACCTACCAGACAATAAGAACAGAAGTGGCCTTGACTGGCATTGACGACTGGAGTACACAAGAAAGGGACGTCCTAACTGAAGCCCCGACTTGATGAGACGTCTGACATGTTGCATTGCCAATTGAAGAAAGAGACAAAAAAGCGCGGTGACCAAGTAAATGTTAATGCAATAGACTGGGGGGCGCTGTTTCGCTGGCACATTAAAATGCCAATGGACTAAAGAGACCAAAAAACCATGGCAATATGAAATGCAATTGAATGCACTTTCAAATTTTTATGCAAAATAATTGTAACTGAATTGAGGGTGCATTGAAACTTTGCATATTAAATTGTCAATTGTAAAATACATATTCAAATTGAATCACAAAATTGCAAATTGAATTGACAATTGCAAAATACATTTCCATTTGAATAAAGAGACCAAAAAACTTCCATAGTCTATATCCTTGACGTTCCACTTCCTGGATTGCTCCGGTGCCGCAGGAAATTCCACCGGATGCATGTATTTTAAGTTTCCTTCCGCTTTCATTGTGTTGGAATTTTAAATTTGTTGGATTAATGAGGACTATTGTTGACTGCTCCTAAGATCTCTGCATGGTAAATTGAGACAGCTAGCTAGACGATCTGTCCAATCTGACTTTTCTCTCGCACAACTATTTTGCAGCGGCTCTGTGCGGAGCTTAGCGCCACCCATGACAATTCTGATTGGTTTAAAGAAATGCCATAAAACCAGAGCATGTTTTCCTCCCATCCCCAACTGCTGTGTGGAGTAGCCAGACCCTCCATCAGGGCGCTTTGGAGGAGTGTATGGCTTTGCCATACACTACACGCCAGACCCTCCTTCAGGGCGCTTTGGAGGAGTGTATGGCAAAGCCATACACTCCTCGTAGGCTGAGCAACAGTCTGCTAACTTGTTGCTCAGCCTACCTATATAAGCTGCTCTGTTTAAGACTACAAAAATGTGCATGCAGGCTCAAATTCAACCACGTTGTTTTAATCAGGATAAAGCAATAAGCAGAAGGAAACTCCACTAGCTGCTAGGCTAATGTATAGTGCAATGAACGGGACGGAAGTGGACGTGATGTGGTAACAGGTGAAAACACGGCGCGTCTTGCGCTCTTGCTAATGTTTGTTTATCCTTAAACTCACCGTTTTTAACCTATCTAAATCTCTCCTAAACCTAAAGTAGTAGATTTACTAACTTGCTGATCTGCTATTGAGCTGCCGTGACCATGCCAAAAACTAAAGCGGTGCAGACCAACATAAATGCCGAGGCGGTCACCATGGCGTCCCTCACCCACCTGCTGGAGTCTCATCGAACCGCCATCTCCGAGGATTTTAAACAAACTCTCTCAGCTCTCAAGACCAAGTTGAACGGTGTCTTAACTACCGTGACAGAACATGCGGAGAAACTCGAAATACTTGAGAGTGAAGGTGACGCGCGAGAGGTATGCCTGAAGGCTGCCAAGGAAGCTATCACCAAGCTACAGAGAGACCATGCTAAACTAGCAACTAAAGTTGTCGACCTTGAGTCACGGAGCTGGCGCAACAACATCAGGGTTATCCGTGTATCTGAATCCTTGGAGGGGCCTGGGTCGACGGCTTTCTTCGCCGGGATGCTCGAGGAGGTCTTTGGAGGGGTCCTCAATTCGCCTGTGGAGTTTGAACGGGCTCATAGAGCCCTGGCACTTAAACCTCCACCTAACCAGCGACCAAGACCGGTCATCATTCATCTTCTCAGGTTCCAGGTAAAGGACAAGATCATCCGCCATGCCCGGACCATGAGGGGCAAACTGAAGTTCCGGGATCATCCCATCCTTGTGTTTGAGGATTATCCTCCATAGGTTATGGAGCAGCGGAATGAGTTTAAGGCGGTCCTGTCGAAGTTGTACGAGCGAGGGTTCAAGCCGGTCCTGCTGTACCCAACCAGGCTTCATGTCAAGCTGGAGTCGGGAGGTAGGAAACACTTTCCCACGGCAGCTGAGGCTGAAGCCTTCATCGCTTCCTTGCCACCGCGGAACACCTAAGATCATAGTTTGCCCAAATCCATGCGACGAGGATGGCAGGCCAGTAGGCTTACTGTTGTATGGAGTAGAGTTTCTATCTCATTCTGTTTTCCAGTGACAGCGGTGATCTGTTTGTCTGTTTGTCTATTATGACTTAATGTTTCCAATAGCCTGCTCCCTTTTATGGGAGACTCAAACTTTTTATTTTCTATTTTTATTTTATTTTCTTTCTCCAGGCGGGAGGGCGGAGAGAGACATTTTTTCTTTTCATTTTCAAGAGACAAAATCTTTGCGAGCTGGCGGCGATGACTGCGGCATGGTACTAATTGCTTACACAATGGTACCTGAATACTTCTTTGTGTGTGTGATGTGTGGATGTGTGTGTGTTTGGTTGTTCCGAGTGTGCCTGCGGCTATCGCCGTGTCAATGTCCTTATGTAATCCCAGAAAACTCCATGATTAATTTGTACTGTTTATATTATGGGTTTTAATGATTTCAACATCGTTGGAGATTCTCAACACTGTATTAATATGGGTGGCAATATTACTTGCAATGTTCTTGACCACTGTGAGTCTTTATTTATTGAGATTAACAATAATGACAAAATATTTATTGTTGGTGTACTCTATCGCCCACCAGACTCTGCTCTTGACACTTTTTACTGTAAACTGGAAGATATATTACATAAACTGAATAAGCAAAAAAAAAAAAAGACTGTATACTCCTTGGTGATTTTAATATTGATATTTCCAAGGAAGATGGGGTAAAACATGACTTCATGAACACATTGCATTCCTCCTCTTTCTTCCCCACCATTAATAGATTTACTAGAGGTACACAGACATCCAAAACGATTACTGACAATATCATTACTAATATTCAAAATACCAAGCTGGTGACGGGAGTCGTGCAGTCTGACATCACAGACCATTTTCCCATTGTATTATTTTTTGGCTCTGTCAAAACGTTCTCTCCCCCACTCTCTAAAATGAAATCTAAAATCCTCAACGAAAGAACCTTACAGCACCTAATTGTTAACTTACAGACCACGTCGTGGGACTCTTCTATGACAGTGGGACTCCTGATGCAGCATACAGTCTAATAAAGATCATCCAAGATTCCATCATGGACACAATCCCAGAGAAGACTGTCAGGTGCAACACTACCCTCCAGAACCCTTGGATTACAAAGGGAATTTTAAAGTCTATTAAATATAAAAGTAGGCTTTATAAATCCTACATAAAAAATCCTCCTAGCTTAAATAAAGAGAAATATATTTCTTATAAAAATAAACTAACACAGATCATAAGAAAGAGCAAAAGAAGCCATTACGCTGAACTCTTAAAAGCTTCACAGGGGGACTGCAGGAGGTCATGGAATGTGTTAAATGAAGTCCTCAACAGGAGACATAAACCTACTACTCTGCCTGACTTTGGTGATGCAAAAGCTGATTTTGTACAGAGTTTTAATAATCATTTTGGCTCAATGGGTGTAAATCTGGCTAAGAAGATAAATCAACCCCAGGGTGTCACCTTCAAACATTTTCTTTCTGGTAGCTACATTAACTCATTTTTCATGATACCGACAGATAGTACTGAGCTCCTCAGGATAATTTTGGACTTGAGGAGCTCGTACACCGCTGGTGTAGATGGAATATGTAGTAAGATCATGAAAGCCATTGCAAACGTCATTGTAGAGCCACTGGCTCACTGCATCAACCTTTCTTTACTTACTGGCATTGTACCTAAAATGACAAAAATTGCTAAGATAATTCCAATTTTCAAATCGGGCGACAGAAATAATGTGAGCAATTACCAGCCCATATCAATTCTACCCACTTTCTCCAAAGTAATGGAGAAAGTAGTATACACCAGACTCAGTGGCTATCTTCATAAACTAGATATTCTTGTTCCCTCTCAATACGGTTTTAGAAAAAAAGAGTACAACCTCTATGGCAATACTCGACCTAATAGAACAAATAAATGACTGCATTGAAGAGAGAAAATGTGGTGTTGGTATTTTCTTGGACCTAATAAAAGCCTTTGATACCATTTGATATTGATATTTGATATTTTATTGTACAAATTGCATCACTATGGTATCAGAGGTCTAGCACTTAAATGGTTCAGAAGTTATTTATACGAGAGGGAACAATATGTCCATGTCAATGATCATAATTCTACCTGTCAGCCCATGATCTTTGGGGTCCCCCAGGGTTCCATTTTAGGGCCACTCTTATTCATTCTATATATAAATGATTTCATAAATTCTTCTAAAATATTTCAAAAAATTATTTTTGCAGATGACACAAATTTGTTTACATCACACAGGAACCCACTTATTCTACAAGATATAGTAAACTCTGAGTTAACCAAAGTGGACTCTGTCATTAAATGTCAGCAAAACAAATTTCATTTTATTTAAATCATGTAAAAAATTTAAAAACACTGATCCTTGCCTGATTAAAATGAATGGGCAGGAGATAAAAAGAGTGTATTCCACTAAATTCCTGGGGGTCCTCATTGACGACTCACTCAATTTTAAATGTCACATCAACTATCTTGTAAACAAACTGTCCAAGTATGTTGGCTTGTTCTATAAGACCAGACATTTCCTTCCTCTCTCTGCCCTTCTCACGTTGTATAAAACACTCTTTGAACCACACCTTAACTATTGTAATGTAATATGGTGCAATACTTTCACCAGCCATCTTAAAAAACTTATATCCTTGCAAAAGAAAGTCATACGGGCTCTGTCCTGGTCAGAGATTAATTCTCCCACCCAACCTCTATTCCACTGTTTTGAGTTACTAAGACTGACTGAGCTAAATGAATATCATAATGCCTGCCTTATGTTCCAAATTGTCAGCAGGCTGAACTCTAGATTGACTAGTCTTGTTCACATCTCCAGCCCCCAGCATACATACCAAACGAGAATCAAACCACTCATATCAGGAAAATGTCGCCGACATGTGCGCGCCAGTATGAGTGTTGTCTGTAGGGGGCCGCAGATCTGGAACGGGATTGATGAAGGCATCAAGGTGCTGCCTTCTATCTCCAACTTCAAAAGACAACTAAAAAAACATTTCTTATTAACCTACATCTAATATAAATCTGTTTTTTCATGGACTACTGGGATGTATGTGTATGATTGTGTGTATGTTATGTAATGTTATGCATGTACTTGTGCGCCTTTTGCGTGCATCTACTTATTTTCATTTGTGGTAATTGTGTATTCTATAGTCTGTACCACTACCCTTTCATGAAACATGGGCCCCCACCTATAAGCTTTTCTAGCTTCTTTGGGGAACCCATTTACTCTACCCAACTGATCCTGTACCCCAACTGTATTATTGTAATATTTGAAGTGGTATTGTGGAGAAAAAAAGAAAAAAAAAAAAAAGAAAAAATGGTACTGCGGCGTTAATGTTTCCACCTCAGCTGAGAACAAAGAAATGTCTTTACCTTACCTACAGTGTATTATATTAAACGTTACCTGTAGAAATAATTCATAATAACAGACAGACAAATTAGAAATCCCCTATATATAGGCCTGCATGCTGTTGGAAAAACCTGACATTGTGATATTTTTTTCTGCGATATATATTGCGATATGAAAAAGACTAATTTTTTACAAGATGACATAAATACCTCTATTTGGAAATCATAAATCATTCTCGAGTACTGTGGTGATTTTGTAGGGGAGTGCATCTACACAGAAAATAAAAATGAAAAAGGAACTCTTCTAATGTGAACCATTCTTTGTTGAACTTTAATGCTTTACAAACACCAAAGCAAGTAAGGCTGTGACTACTCTTCTGAAGAGATTTTGGAGAGGGACATTAGGCAGATAAATACACTGGTTGACTACGTTTCCAGCGCCGCGGCTCCGAACCATAACGTTAGTTGGGACAGCCTTGTTTCTTTAGGCTAACTATATTAGCATTAGCCTGGCTGGTAGCAGCTTTCTGCAGTGAAAAATGGCCGGGAGATGTCGTGATTACGTTGCATTAATCAGGTGATTTAGTTCGTCTTTGCAGCGAACATAAAACACGGACTACTGTAGCTTCACTACCCATGGAAAAATAAGTGCATCTCTGTGTCAGCTGCAGCTTACGATACTTTTCTACACACGGAGAGCCTCACTTCCCATAACAAACCCAGTCGGACTAACGTTACGTCACATACACACGTTGCCCACATGGTCCCCTGTCTTAAAGGGGAAGGGTCGGCCAATAACAATCATGTAAAAGGATAATGGTGAAAGACTTTTCTATCAAGCAGCAAAAAAGCGTCAACATCGCAACGTACTGCAATGGGACTATCGTGCATGCGCACATCGCGATGTAGACGATGAAACTAAATATTGTTCAGCCCTAGCTCCAAACTAACTTTTTTTTACTAGGAGCACTGTAGCCCCCAACTGAAACTTTTTAGGGGCACATGCAGAAAATGTAGCGCAATTTTTTACATTTCCCACATTTTAACTGTATTACTGATAAATGCTTTGGTAATTAATACAGAAACTACAATCTGCTGTCATATATTGTAGTTCACAGTCACTGAACTTTATTTTAATGGTGCTTAACAAATGCACATTCAGAAATGTATAGTATTATTATGGTCATGTAGGCCTGCTGTATTATTGCCTCTGCCTCATACAGGCTCTGCCTCCCTCCTCTCTGTCTTTTTTGTTAACCCTGAAATAACAATCATATCTAACGTGATGGAACTCTAACGGCCACCACCCGACTCATGAAACGTCAATTGTAAAATACAATTGACAATTCTTGATAACAGACCGTTGCTAAGAATAACAGACCGTTGCTAAGAATAACAGACCGTTGCTATGCATAGCAGAGCGTCGCCATGGACCAAGTGTGGTTAATTTATCAGCTGTAGCAAAAAGTGGAGCACCTCCTGTCCTCTAATTCAGGCATTGACAGCAGATATTACTTATTAATGTACTTTTTCAGTTATGACTGACTTTCAAACTAGATAACAATAAAAGTTACATGGCATTATAAACCAGAGCCAGCTCATACAACAATGAATCTCACCCAACAGGGTAACGTTAACTTAAGTAAGAACAAATATAAGAATATAACACATTGTAAACGTCTCCCACCTCTCCGCTGGCCAGCTGACAGTTTCCTCTCAGAGTTCATGTTGAAGTGTCTCTCCTCGACTTCTCCCCGACCTGCGTTTGATAAAAACACGAAGCTCACAACATATCCAATAACACACGTTAGCAGGAGCTAGCTGCGGCTAACGTTAGCTTAGCGCGAGGACTCCCCGCAACAACAGCAGTAAACGCGTTTCCGGTCAGAGAAAGAAAACAGACCTGCTCTTTGTAGCTTCGCTTCAGGTTTTAAAACCTCATGCAGCAGTTTGTGATGTTTCTCTCTGGAAGGACACCAAACACTGGCGCCTTTTACTCCGCCGTCCACATCACGAGGTAAAATGTAAACAATGGGACGGAGGTCGTAGCATCTTCCGCAACCCGGAAACACAAACACAACTTCCGCTACACTCCTCTTCTTCTTCTTCTTCTTCTTCTTCTTCTTCTTCTTCTTCTTCTTCTTCTTCTTCTTCTTGTGTTTTTGAATGGCGGTTGGCAACCAGCTTTTTGGAGCATTACCGCCACCATCTGGACTGGAGTGTGGATCAAGAGGTCAACCTACACTTTCTTAAATCCTTTCTAATAACCCAGTTATCTTCAAAAAAGAAAACAAAAAATAAAAACAAATTTCACCTGATCCTTTTTGCAGTATATCATGTAAATTTAATGTCATCTGGTTTTCACCCAGTTGTGAAATCAATCTTTGTCTGGCTTGATGGTATTTAGGACAATACATAATTACATGCTCTATGGTTTCTTGACTATCGCAATATTCACACATTCCATCAACATGCTTTTTCATTATAAATAATGTTCTATTTAATCCTGTATGTCCTAGCCTCATTCTGGACACCACATCTTCTTCTTGCTTACTTCTGTATGTATTCCTGTTCTTCCCCACTTTTTCTTGAATGCTATACAGGTGTCTCCCAGATTGTTCAGTGTCCCACAAAAACTGCCATTTTTTATTTGTTTTAGCTTTAATTATACTCTTGACTTCAGCTTTACTGTATTTAATATCCAACTCTATATCAGGCAGCTCTGCTGCTTTCTTTGCATACTTATCTGCCAATTCATTACCTCCTACACCTATATGGGCAGGTACCCATATAAATGTAGTACTAATACCGGACTTAATCAGATTGTTAGCTAGTTGCAATATTTCATACACTATGTCCTGTCTAGACTCAGAGTGAAGAAACTTGAGGCTTTTCAAAGCTGAGCTGGAGTCTGAGGCAATCACAGCTTGCTTAGGTCTATTGCTCTCTACCCACATCAAGGCCATCCATACTGCTAACAGTTCTGCTGTGTATACAGCTAAATCATCATTAATTCTTTTAGCAGATCCAATGTTTAATTGAGGGATAACATAAGCAATTCCCATTTTCGTATCCGTCTTCTTAGATGCATCAGTGTATATAATGACTCCTTCTTTATATTTCCTTGAAATGTATCTCTGTACCCTGTAATGATCCACTTCATTAACCTCCTTTTCCCCCAATAAGCCTAAGTCCACTGGAACCTCTGACAAAAGCCAAGGAGGAACAACTGGATAAACAACTGAAGGGCTTATTTTCAGTGCACTGATTCCCATCATTATTACCTTCTGCCTTATTGTCCATCCAAAACTTTTAATTAGGTCATTCTCTCTTTCTTGACAATGCCATAGAACTGACTGACTCAAATGTTTGTCACCATGACCTCTCAAATTCGCCCAGTACACAAGAGACAACTGGTCTCTTCTAAGATGGAGAGGCATCTCCCCCATCTCTGAACTGCTGCCACTGGAGTGGTCTTAATTGCCCCACAACAAAGCCTCAAACCTTGATTTTGAATGACATCTAACTTCTTTAATGATGTTTTAGCAGCTGACCCATACACTATACACCCATAATCAAATACCGATCTCATCAGCCCTGTATAAATGGATTTCAAAGCAGGTCTGCTTGCTCCCCATTCTACTCCACGCAAACATCTCATCACATTCAACACTCTCTTGCATTTATCTATAATTTTTTGAATATGCATTGTCCAAGTCAGTTTTTTGTCAAACCAAATACCCAAATATTTGAAGAATTCCACTCGTTCTAACTCTGTCCCAGATAACTTGATTTTCATATTCATACGTATTTTCTTCCTAGAGAAGAATAAAGTCTTAGTTTTATCTATAGAGAACCTAAATCCCCATTGAACAGCCCATTCTTGGACTTTGTTTACTGCCTGCTGCATCTTATCCACTACAAACTCTATATTTCTTCCCTTTTTCCACATTGCTCCATCATCTGCAAACAATGCTACCCCAACTGAATTTTGTATATCCTTAAAAATATCATCAATCATTATTGAAAATAATAGCGGACTGAGCTACACTCCTCTGCCCTTCAAAATAAAAAATAAATGTTTTAACAGTCTTCTTCTTCTTCTTTTTATTTCCGGCAGACTAGACGCATCTATGGCGTATTGCTGCCCTCCGCTGTTCTCTAATCACTATTCACAACTTGATTAAAAGTAATTATCTATATATTTTTATATACTCCAATACGTCGCAAGTACTCCATCAGTTTCTTCAATTTGTTCCAACTGTCCAAATTCAATAAAGTGCATAAAGTAAAAACAGTTTCTCCAGTTGCACCCAGTTCTCTGAACAGTTTCTTCCTCTGAGGAGAGTACTTCCTGCACTGCACTAATACACGCTTCACTGTTTCCTTGTCTCCACATTCACACTTTCCATCAGGATGGTTACTAATCAGAGCCAGCCCACTCCTCAGCCCACAATGCCCAAGCCTCAATCTGGATAAAACTACTGCATCTCTTCTCTTACATCTATAATCACATCTTTCTTTCTCTACCATTCTTTGTACTGAATAATAATTTCTCCCCTTCCTTTCACAATCCCATAAATTTTGCCACATTTCTTTTACTGACCTATTAATTATTTCTGCGTAACCTGGTGACCCATACTGCACGTTGATTTGAACTCTTTCCTCCTGCACTGCTTTCTTTGCCACCTCATCTGCCTCCTCATTACCCTCCACACCCATGTGCGCCGGAACCCACATAAACCCCACCTTAGATTTTACTAGATTTGGTACCTTTAATTGTAATTAGGGATGCAGCTGAATCACTACACATGACAGAATGTTCCTGTTTGTTATCTTCAATCCACCTTACTGCCCATAGAACTGCCACCAACTCTGCAGTAAATACTAATAAGTGATCTGGAATCCTACAGCCTTTTTTATAACCTATTTCAGGTATACTAATACCAAAAGCCACTTTACAGCTCTCAGGATCCTTCGACCCGTCAGTATAAATTCGTAAGTAGCCTCCCTACATTTGACACTGACGGGCTTTTATCTCCTCCACTACCCCCTCTGACATCTTTCTTTTGCTTGTTTTCAAAAAATATAAATCAACAATGGGATCTGGAATCAACCACAAAGGTACATCTGAACGACATATTGGTGGACACATTATATATGACACATTCAAATTCACAATACCAATTTCATCTGCCATAGATTTAAGTGTTTCTGTAAAGTTTGTTTTGACCAATCTTGCTGTTCCCATAAACTCCCAATGCTGACTCAACAGGTTTTTTGTTGGTAATTTTCCAGTCTGTCCTTTTAGCTTCATTAAATACTTCAACCAGAGTTTACGTCTTCTTATATCTAACGGCATCTCCCCTGTTTCTATTAATAGTGCCGGTATTGGAGTTGTACGAAACGCCCCACTACACACTCTAAGGGCTTTTGCTTGGACTATATCAAGTTGACTAATTACTGAAGGGGCTGCTGACCCATATACCATACAACCATAATCAATAGTTGATCTTATCTTTGCTCTGTATATCATCATCATAGAATCACTGTCAGCCCCCCAATCAGACCCAGCCACACACCTTAGAACATTAATTATTTTCCCACATTTAGACGAAACCATCTCAATATGTTTCCTCCATGTCAGTCTTTCATCTAACCACATCCCCAAAAATTTAAAATTTTTAACTCTTTCAATAGTTGTATTATATATTTGTAACAGCCGTGTTGGCATTTTCTTCTTATGTCCAAATACCATGTATTTTGTTTTTTTCTATTGGTATTTTAAAACCCCAATCATTAGCCCATTCAGATACCCTCTCCAAAGCAGTTTGAGTTTGGCCAAAAATATAGGAAAGGTTCCTCCCTCGCTTCCAGAGGGCCCCATCATCTGCAAACAATGAAAAACGAAATTCTTTCCCCACTCTGCTAAACATACCATTAACTAGTATATTAAAAAGAACCTTGAGGGGTTCCATTCTCTATCCCAACCTCCTCTGATAATTCACTTCCCACCCTTACCTGAATTATCCTATTACTTAAAAAATTCTTTATCCAATTAAACATTCTTCCTCTGATTCCCGCATCATAAAGTGCAATGAGCAATCCCTCCTTCCAAAGCATATCATAAGCTTTTTCAATGTCCAAAAACACTGCAACAACGGCTTCTTTATTTGCGATGGCTTTTTTAATGTCAATATCTAAATCTAAAACAGCATCCACTGTTGACCGCCCCTGCCTATATCCACTCTGATATTCCACAAAATATCCACTTTTCTCCAGTTTATCCACAAGTCTATCTGTTATCATGCGCCCCATAATCTTACATAAAACAGAGGTTAATGCAATTGGTCTATAAGAACTTGGGTTATCTGGTTTTTTTCCTGGTTTTACAATTGGAATAATTACAGCATGTTTCCACTCTTTAGGAAGACACCCACTCTCCCATACATTATTAATTAGGGCAAGAACTTCTTCTCCTAACAAATCTCCAGAATTTTTAAATAATTGATATCCCAACCCATCTCTGCCAGGCGAGGTATCTTTACCCTGAGCAAGAACTTTCTTTAGCTCATCTATTGAAAAAAATACATTAATATCATCAGAATTATCACAATCAATTAGCAATTTAGCCATATTAATTCTTGATATTTGACACCTCCTTCTCCTGTTTACCTCATCTACATCTTTAGAGCTGTGTACTTTTTGGAATTGCTTGACCAACATACTAGCTTTCCCTTTATTATTTACAGCTTCATCTCCATCACAGTGGAGGACAGGAATTTCTGTCTGCCGAAAGATACCTGTCATTCTATGAACTAGATTCCAAATCTTTTTTAAGGGCGTATCCGGTCTTAACTTATTACAGAAAGCCTTCCAACTTTGCTTCTTTGCTTCCTTAATTCCACGTCTAGCCTTCGCTCTAAGCCTCTTATATTCAACAGCACAATTCTCTAATAGGTGTTTCCGTAAGATTTTATATGCCCTATTCCTATCTCGGACCGCCGAATTACATTCATCAGTCCACCACGGAACCATTGCTCCTCTTACTGGAACTTTTTTCTTAGGGATACTCTTAACTGCCGCAACCCGCAACACTTCACTAAGAGACCTATTCCACTCATCTACTCCTTTTTCACTATCTATTCTTGACAATCCCATATTCACTCGATCCTCAAACTTGATCCAATTAGCTCTTTTATAATTAAGCCGCAGGGAGCACTGAACTGGCTCCTCAATCAGACACCTACCGAATTTACTAATTATTGGAACATGGTCACTTCCCACTGTATATAGATCCATTGTCTCCCACATACTGATCGATGCTAACTCTGCTGATGCAATTGTAATATCTATGGAAGACGTCATTGACCGACTTGTACTAAACCATGTAGGACGACCATCATTTAACACAATTAAATTATTTTTATCTATAAAATCTTCTACAATTTGACCATTTCTGTCTCTCTTCTCACCTCCCCACAGTTCATTATGAGCATTAAAATCCCCAACCCAAATCCCCGGTACTCTAATTTTATCTACAATTTCCTGAAAGTGACTCTCTTATATATCTTATATAAATTCACAATAGAGATTTTCCCTCAATCAGTCCAAACTTCTGTAATGACACTGTTTTTATTTCAATTCTTCTATACTGAATCCCATTTCTAATAAATGTAGCACAACCCCCTCCTGATGTATTTTCCCTATCTTTCCTTTCACATTTGTACCCTGGTATTATAAAATCTAATCTCAGATTTAACCAAGTTTCCTCAATACAAATAATTTCTGGTTTTTCTCCAAAAACAATCTATCAAGTGTTTAAACTCTTGCCCATTCGCAATAAGACTCCTAGCATTCCATTGCATTATGTAAAACATAATACAAAAGACACTAATCACCATCATATTCATCATGTCTGCTATCCATTTCCTCTTCCTCACTGTCGTCCAACTCTATGTGTTGACTCCCATTCGGTCTTTGATCTGCACTGTCCTGAGTATAAGTGAATTCCAATAATTCCTTTGGATTGATCCCCTTGAATCCTAAAAGTTTTTCTGCAGCGGAAGCAATTTCACGTACCACATTTGACTTTTTGTTTGCCACCATTTTAATTCTCCACATTGCTTCAGCCATGAATGCCAGTAGTCCTTTTTTGCTAATCACAACAGAGTCGTCATTAAGAGCATGTCCCTTTACTATTTCTTTTGCCTTGGCCTCCCCTTGATCTTGACTTACCCCACCATTACACTCCACTCTTCTCACTGCCTCAGCATAAGATATTTTCCCCTCTTTTCTTATTCTCTCCACATTTTCTGCTTTGACATAGTTTTGACAACCCCTAAAGGAAGCTGGATGTTCACCCCCACAGTTACAACATTTCACAGGTTCATTACATTCTTTTCCGTCATGCTCCTTGCTACATCGTCTACATCTTCTCTTTTCATTACATACAGCTGCCACATGTCCATATCTCTGGCCCTGAAAACATCTCAAAGGGGGTCTATCATACTCTTTTACTGGGTAGCTCATGAACCCCAACATGACCTTCTTCGGCAGCACACCGTCTTTAAAGGAGAGAAGGATAGGTATGGTTCCTCTACCATTTTCATTTCTACCCATATGTTTTACAGCTACAACATTACCGCCTTTTAAACTAGTCAATATCTCTTGCTCAGATACGTCCAATGGCACATTATACATCACTCCCTTTACCTCGGTATTAGTTTTTGGTTTGAACACCTCTACTCCCTTACCAAGCACAGTTTTAATCTTGAGAGCCTTAGTTTGTTGCGGTTCCGACTTACATATAATTGAAATCATTCCATTCTGCAAAATAGAGGCATGCAATATATCACCAATCCCTTTTTTAAGTTCATTTGTCAATTTAAGGGGACTGACTGTAGAAAATCCAACCCCTCCTTTTACTTTAATCAGAACTTTAAATTCTTCATCACTATTTGGATTAGGCCTTATTGAATTAATCTGTGGGTTTTCCATATCACTATCCTGAGAGTTATTTCCTCGCTGTCTTTTGTGACTTGTCTTACTCACTGTGCTCCACTCCTCCCCACCCCCATCCGCTCCCTTGGGCATGGGCTGACTCTGAGTTTAAATTATCCCCAACTGTGTGAGAATTTACCGTTTTTAACAAGGTTCACTGGAAGTTTTTTGTTTTTAGTTTTCCTTTACAGAAGACTCACCACACGACTTCCTTTCCACTTCGAATCTATCTACTGAGTTTGCTAGGATCTGCTCAGGGATATCGTTCCCGGACCTATACAGGCCGTCGGGCAATACCCCTTCAAACAGTTCCTCACAAAACCCACACTTTCCAATCCAAAATCACACCTAGTTAATTAGACTCACGGCTCTCCGGTTACTCGGTGCGAAAGGAAGCAGTGAATTACACCGAACGACCGTCTGTCTGTCTAACCTAAGTTAAAGACCAACAAACTTGTCTCCTTCAGGTTCTCACTACCTCCCGTCAACAGTTCCGTTTTAACAGTCGATTTTAACACATTGCCCTTAATAAGATGAGATCAAATCAGTGGTTGAATGTAACTTAGTACATTTGCTCATGTACTGTACTTTTAAGGTATTATTTACTTACGTATTTTATACGTTTAATGAATTGTACTTTTTGACTTAGATTGACTGCACAGCACAGATTCTGGCAGTACTAAATGAGGTCTCTCTGTTCTCTAAAGCCTCTGGTTGACGTTTAAATATGAAAAAATGTGAAAGATATACACTTTTTACGGTTACCCTCTGATTATTGTGTATAATAAATCTGTAACTTTTAAGTTAAATATTTAAGGATCATAGTTCAAAGAATAAGAATATAGTTGCCTGACCAGAGACGTAACAAACCCCGTGTAAATATTGGAGATGTATTTGAAAAATAGAGACAGCTTAGAGCCCAAAAGGACACTGAGTTGGCTAATTTCCTCCTGAACAGGTAGCTAAGCATTAGCTTCAGGCTAATTTATCACTGCTACAAGGGACGGGCATTTTATGTCATTTCAACATTTGTGTACTCACATTGAATCATATAGCTAGAGTACCTGAGTTGGTTACTCGCAAAAACAATTGAGACACAGCCAGTAAAGTGATCCTGACTGGTCCTCGCTAACGCCGCCATGCTAACCCTGCTTACTGCTAACGTTACTGGAGGCCCAGGCAAGCGGGCCACAGCTGTTTACAACGTGTAGCCTGTTCAGCGGCCGTAGCCGACAACGGTGAGTTATTTTAAGCCAAGAGAGGGGGGCTGTAAATTGGGAAGAGAGGACTGTGAGTTTGCAGTATGTTTAGCGATTGTTGCATTAATTCTAAGCCAATAAAGTGTGTTCAGTCAGGTGGAGAGGACGGCAAGGTAGTGTTAATTTTAGCGGTACCAACTGTAATTCTAAGCCAAAAAAGTGTGTCTGTCAGTTGGGTACAGAGCTCCGCGTGAGCATGGGCTTCTATGACTGTCAATATAGCCAGTATCTAACGTTAGCTACTCCGCTGTGCGGTGAAGTAATGTCTGGCTATGTGAGACAAGCGTCTAGCAACATTGTTCTGAATGCTGCGGTCTCAGCTTGGCAACCTCCGTGAACTTAGAGTCTGGGGAGACGACTCTGTCCAGTATTTCAAATTTGTACTGCAGTAACTATTTTAATTTAGTTTCAGTATTACATGTTACACCTTTAATATCCTAATGTTATATATAACTTTTGGCTGTGGGGAAATCAAAAATAAAGTTTGTTGTCATTGTTGAGAATGTACAGGTCACTGTATGTAAATGCTGGTGACACCTGTGTTGGGGTAGTCATCTGACAATCAGGCACTGCTGGGATTTGAACCCAGGATCTCCTGTTTACGAGACAGGCGCTTTAACCACTAAGCTACAGCACCCATTACACTATAACCAAACGGTTTACTCATTTTGTCGGAGATGAACGTGGCCCAGGTGTACACCAAGACCCTGTGACATCACTGTTGGGTGTGGTTTAAGGTGCATGTGATGCTGACTGAGGTCAGAGGTGAAATAAACTTGAACTTTAACGACCAAGGCATTAAATGGGCCGACTGCCTGATGTGAGCTTCTTCCAGGCTCTTCCTTACAGAGAGGAGCAGAGGTAATAATCAATTTACTAGTTTTTATCAAAACAACATAATTAGGCCAAATGAACAGAAATGGCTGATGAATAAACTAGGTGTATATTGTAGCTTAAACTTGCATTGCTCTGCATTTCATGTGTTTTTATGAACCATCTTAAGTCGGTGATAATGTAGTGTTTCTGTGTAAATGCCAGGGTAAACAGTTAGCCTTTCCAATCCTTTTTCGTTTGCTACCAGGGTAGCATGGGGATCAGGTACACGTGCTGATTGGATGCAAACAGACGTAATCTCTGCAACAACAAGGTGCTGCTGGGATTTGAACCCAGGATCTCCTGTTTACTAGACAGGCACTTTAACCAACTAAGCCACAGCACCTCCTTGAGGTCTTCTGTAATGTTAAGTCTTAATTTCTATTTTACCTTATATAAGCTGTATAATATACAGTATACTGACTGATTGAACTTTTTTTCCATTTACTATAACTGATATTTTGTGTATGTGTGTTGTGTATGTAGCAATGCTCCTATCCTTACTTACTTAAATAAACCCAAATCTCATTTAGGCCTACTGTTCATCATACTGATGTAACTTTAACTTTTTTAGTTAACTTGACAATACTAACACACGTTAATACGCAGTTTATGATGCATTTTTCTCACTGAGTGATGAGATGAAGAAGCTACCTCAACCTGGAGGAACTGCAACGGAAGAGCAAAAAATCATATTTCCCTGCAACCTGGATGAGAATAATATTGAATTATTTTTTGGGGGTTAATGGGAATTAATATTTTGGGGCAAGCTCTGTCTTGCCATAGTTGGGAAGTTGAGGAGAGGGTTAAATAAAATGGGTAGAAGAGTTAGAGAAGATCATTATTGTTAGCAGTGGAGCCGATTGAAATATTGTGTGTAGCCTAAGAAGTTGCTACATTAAAGTTCTATAAAAGCGTATCTTCGCCTCCTGTAGTCTTATGTACAGCGGAGCAACAGAACAGGAGTGGAGTGTTTAGACCGCGGCTGCAGGTAAGAGACAGAAAGGTCATGTGTTCAGAAATCTGTTCAGATGAGATCTTGAGTGCAACATGGACACATGTAACGTTATGGTACAAAAAAAAGCCTGTTCATTAGGATGCTAACACTTTTAAAAACATACAATGATCCTTAAACTAAATTAACAAAATGTAACTTTGGACTGGACTAATTTGATTAAACAGGAGTTACCGAAGATACATGCTGCGCGTACAGTTTTGAGATTTATAATAAAATGTTACTTTCTGTATGGATCATACTGTGGTTTTAAACTTCAATTGGCAATAGCCTAATGTTACATATAACTTTTTGGATATGGGAAATCAGGTATTAAGTCTATTGCCCTTGTTGAAAATAAAGAGACAAACACTGTTTTAAAGATAATTAACCAATAATCAGGCACTGCTGGGATTTGAACCCAGGATCTTCTGTTTACAAGACAGGCGCTTTAACCACTGAGCTACAGCGCCTTCTACAGCCTGATCCCTCTTGCGGGAATACAATGAGCTAGTGAACAGGGCTATGACCAATACTAGATGTGAAACAATTCAAACTCTGATGTTTTTTGAGAAGGGAAATGGATTGAACACATTTGTGACAGGAGGTAGGTTATTGATTAGTAAAGCTCCGTTGAAAAAAGATATTAACTGTAATTTGAACGTGACCAAACTAATGTATTTTGTTATATGTAATGTCCGATCTACCTGTGTGATTTATACAGTGGTTTGAATTCGAAAAGAAGAGTGTATCAATTAGTTCTGTGAATAGATAGACGTCTAACGCTAGCAAGTAAAGATGGTTGCTAAGGCCGTTGCTAAGTCCGCTGCTAAGCGAGCCTGTCAGTAGAATACAGTAACGTCAACGATTGGGACACTGCATGGTGAATCAGCTCTAACCAAGACTCATAGCTTTGAACATTTACCACCAGAGATCACATGACCAGCGGGGAGCCAGTGGATTATTACCCCGGGAGGCAGGCGCAGGAGGCGGCGCAGAGACCCACGACAGAAGCCGGGTTACAGAGCAGGGATTAAGGTCCGGCTAAGGAGGGCACCACATAGGCCTACGCTACCCAGCCTTCTTGTGTCCAACGCCAGATCGCTATGCAACAAGATGGATGAGTTGGTGACGACCATCGAAGCAAACAGATATGCTAAAGATTGCTCGCTGGTAGTGATCACAGAGACGTGGCTGCACTCTGGGATTCCGGATGAAGCTATCATGCTAGCGGGCCGTACAGTACACCGCGCCGACAGAACCGGCAACTCCAGAAAGAGCAAAGGAGGGGGGCTCTGCATCTACTCTAACAACAGCTGGAGCACCGATGCCACAGTGACTGAAAGACACTGCTCACCAGACCTGGAGTTTGTCACACTGAGATGCCGACCCTTCTACATGCCGCGTGAGTTCACGGTTGTTTTCATCATAAACAGTTTCTCAGATACTGAACCGAAATGCAGACCAGGACAAGGTAGGTGGCGAAAAAGGCGAGTATTTATTGTAGAAAACAAGGTAATGCCAAACGTGAAGACATGTGAGTCCGGGTGATGGGGTGCTGAAGGTGGAGATGAGTGCGTTGGAAGGTGAGTGCTGGTGACCAGGAGTCTTGGTGGATGTGGTAGAAGGTTCAGATTGCCAGTCAGAGGTGAAGAGAATTCCAGGGTGTTACTGCAGACAAAGGAACAGGAATCAGTTTAGCAACAAGCATAAGCAACAAAGCAGCAACTATCAAACAATTAAGCTGACACGCAAGCACAACATAGCCTACTGGTTAGGCTAACGATCCGACAGGGACTGGATGTCAGGTCACAATTTATATGGTATAGAGATGATGATCAGGACCAGGTGTGCAGATTGCTGATGAGCCACAGGTGAGTGCAGTCACAGATGATCCTGGGTTTCCCGCCTTGTCAGGCAACAGGAACAGGGTGCGTTCAGGAAAATCAGACAGGGAAACAAGCTCAAGGAGGTGGGTTCATGACATGTTTAGATTCCACCCAGCGCTAACGCTAGTGTAGCTGTGGACATTTTGCAAACTAGTGTGAGTAAACTCCAGTCCGCCCACCCGGTTGGGATCTTTATTGCGGCATGGGACTTTTTATTATGCTAACCTGCATACTGTCCTTCCCAAATTTCACCAGCATGTAACATGTTCAACCAGAGGTGATACAACTCTGGACCATGTTTACAGTAATGTCAGAGGGGCATACAAGGTCTCCGCTCACCCCCATTTAGGGCAGTCTGACCATCTGACCCTCTTTCTCACAACAGCGTACAGACCTGCGATTAAGAGATCTGTGCACAGAGTGAAACTAACAAAACTGTGGCCTGCTACTGCGATTCCACAACTGCAAGACTGATTTGAGCGCACTGACTGGGCACTTTTCTCACAGCAGAGTCTTGAGGGCTACATTTGCAGTGTTCTGCACTACATTAAGACCTGCATTGACAATGTCACTGTTGAGAGACAGGTCAAATGCTATCAAAACAACAAACCATGGATGAACAGGGAGGTCAAGCTGCTGCTGAAAAACTGTGATAAAGCCTTCAGGTCCGGGGACGTGGAACTATACAGCACCACCAGATCCAACTTAAAGGACAATTCCGGCACAAAACGAACCTAGAGGTTAATAACAGATGTGTACCAACTCAATCGCTCTCTGGGACGTTTTTATGCTAATCAAATATGTTTGTAGCTTGGAACAAGCTAGCGCGGACCGCTGATTAGCTTACATTGCTGGTATTCGGGGCATAGGGAAAGACACTATTTATACTATTTATTTACCACCATTTGATATGGTCTATGAGATGCTTTTCAGTAAAGCTTGGGGACTTTGGTTCATCTACTGCCCCCCTTCTTTGTGGTGTTCCACAGGGCTCAATTCTTGGACCACTTCTCTTTTCCCTATATCTCCTCCCCCTAGGAAACATAATAAGAAAGCATGGCATCTCCTACCACTTCTACGCGAACAACTCTCAAATATATCTTCCCCTCAAAAGAGGTGAAAACAACTCCCCCATACCTCTACTAGAGTGTTAAGTAAAGATATTAAGGCATGGATGGCTTCTAATTTCTTAAATCTAAATGAAGAAAAAACTGAGGTCATTGTGTTTGGACCCAGTCGGGCCGATGATATCCTTCCCGTTGACCTGGGCTACCTGCAACAATGTGCGAAACCCATAGTCACAAATTTGGGTGTCAAAATAGACAATGGTTTTAAACTTGATAAACAGATAAATAATGTTGTTAAATCCAGTTTCTATCACTTGAGGCTTTTATCTAAATTAAACCTGTTTTATCTCGTAAGCACTTTGAGCATGTGATTCATGCTTTTATTTCAACTCGTTTAGATTACTGTAATGCACTTTACATTGGCGTTAACCAAATCTTTCTTTCACGCTAACAGTTAGTACAAAACTCGGCCGCTCGTCTTTTAACCGGAACTCGCAAGCATGAACACATAACACCAGTCCTGGCCTCGCTACATTGGCTCCCAGTCCATTTTAGAATACATTTTAAGATCTTATTGTTTGTTTTTAAATCACTGAATGGGCTGGCACCTTGCTACATCTCAGACCTCACGGTCACTTAGGTCTACTGATCAACTTCGGCTGTTCGCTCCAAAAACCAGGTTAAAAACCAGGGGTGACCGCGCTTTTTCAGCTGCAGCGCCTAAATTGTGGAATGAGCTACCTCCACAGGTCAAATTGGCCCTGACCCTCGAATCTTTTAAATCCTTTCTTAAAACTCACTTGTATTCCCTGGCTTTTAACCCAGCATGAGAACTGTGTGGTATTATGTTGTTTTATGTGTTCTATGTGTTTACATGAGTTTTTTTATGTTTTATTTCTTGTTCAGCAATTTGTAAACCTTTGTTTTTTTTAAATGTGCTATATAAATAAAATGGATTGGATTGGATGGTCTGTTTCCCGATGCTTCATTAAACTGCCGTTAGCATTGTAAGCACCAGGCGCTGGAGTTAAGTGCTGGCCGGGTGGATTGCTGTAATGAATGGCTGGCTGCTAGCTGATTGGGGGCTAACGGTAACTAGCTAGCTATATGTCCCGGGGCTGTTGTCAGCTGTCATCCTGACTGGGGGAGTGATGCAGACAGACCGGGGTGTGCTAGCTGGCTACGTTAGCATTAGATTAATCGTCTATCTATACAGCTAACGTTAACGTTACTAAAGAACTTATTCTTGGGTTAGCCCAGTGTTGTTAACCGTGGTCAAAACAGTCATACTAAAAATAACTTTATGAGTGTGTTTAACGATGTTGTAACCTCATAATGTTACCCACCAAGCATTAGCATTAACGTTAGCTACTTGTCAACCAGCACATTGTAGTAACGCTACATAATTAAGCTGGATTGATATTGAAATGTATCAATAAATAAGGTCTCTCTTGTATTACTGTGTTAAAAAGTGGCATGTAATTAATCACAAAATGATTTTATGAGTATTTCTTTCTGTGACATTTTATGATTTACAATTACTCCTGAACGTATCATCTGGTTG
This sequence comes from Sander lucioperca, assembly GCF_008315115.2. NCBI lineage: Eukaryota > Metazoa > Chordata > Actinopteri > Perciformes > Percidae > Sander > Sander lucioperca. Next base: position 39,604 of record NC_050196.1, on the reverse strand, counting down.
CCAGTGTTCTGACGGAAGTTACGAGACGAAACGACCCGTGTCAAAAAATAAAATAACAGATTTGTCTGGGTTTGAAATTTGGTGGAAACATTTGGGATAGTGTAAGAAAACAACTCAATAAAATAAATAACGTAGGTATGGTCAGAAATGTTACATATTGTACCTTTAATCTTAAAGGGAAACTATGCAGTCTTTTTAGCTTAATTTACCTTAACTGAACAGCTTCGTAGTCATTGGAATGGTTATATGACTTTTTTTTTTTGTTGAATGGTGGACGTCTCGCTCCCCCCTAGCCTACCCTGACCGGCAATTTCCACTGGATGCGTAACGACTGAGGATCCGCTCCGGAACATCGGCGGTGTCATGAGGTTTCCATTAAAGTCAATGTGTGTATTTCCACTGACTGCGGAACGGCTGCGTTCCAACTGCGTCCCAGCTCCGGTGGTCCGCAGCCCTCCGGAGCAGATACGCAGAGTTTCTATTTTTGCCGGACGCCGGAGAGCTCCGCAGCAATTCAACACAATTCAGATTGTGCGGGACAGGAAGTCGAGCACAGAAAGAAAATAAAACATCCGGTTAATTTTCAAAATAAAATACACCGTGCTCACGGCGGATCATATTTCCCTGCACTACACCTTGAAAACACAGCACAGAGTTGTTTCCCCTCTACTCCTCTGGATGGAAACAAACTGTTGTTGGTTTTGTGGTTCTATTCTACGTGAATTTGCGAGATCTTGTGGGTCTTCGTGACTACAGCTGTCACGCAAATAGGAAAACACAGCAAATAGGAAAACACGACAGCAAATATGAAAACACGACAGGAAATATGAAAACACAACAGCAGATATGAAAACACAACAGCAAATAGGAAAACACGACAGCAAATAGGAAAACACGACAGCAAATAGGAAAACACGACAGCAAATATGAAAACACGACAGCAAATATGAAAACACGACAGCAAATAGGAAAACACGACAGCAAATAGTGTTTTCATATTTGCTGTTGTGTTTTCCTATTTGCTGTCGTGTTTTCATATTTGCCGTTGTGTTTTATGATTTGTTGAAGTGTTTTCCTATTTGCTGTTGTGTTTTCCTATTTGCCGTTTTGTTTTCCTATTTGCCGTTGTGTTTTATGATTTGTTGAAATGTTTTCCTATTTTCCATTGTGTTTTATGATTTGTTGAAATGTTTTCCTATTTTCCGTTGTGTTTTATGATTTGTTGAAATGTTTTCCTATTTGTCGTGTTTTATGATTTGCTGTTGCGTTTTTCTATTTGCTGTTGTGATTTGCACTTCAGGGCCACCGTAGGATTGGGTACACATGCTGATGAAATGGAAACAGAGGTAATCTCTGCAACAACAAGGTGCTGCTGGGATTTGAAAACAGGATCTCCTGTTTACTAGACAGGCACTTTAACCAACTAAGCCACAGCACCGCCATAAGTGCTGTCGTAATATTAAGCCATCAGTTCTCTTTCAACTTGTGTAAGCTGTATAATTTACTAATTGATTAATTGATACATTCTACCATTTACTAAAGCTGAGATTTTGTGTTTGATGATGTGCATTGTAATGTACACAGTAAATTATTAATGGACCAATAGTGGTTCATGGTGTTATAAGAGGGAAATGTGGTGGGAGGATGGAGGGCTGTAGCCTACTGTCATGCACTCTCATTTATTGTATCCTAGCACATTATGCATTTTAGGAAATAGAGACTGCTTATATATTGTGTGCATTTAGAGAAAATACAAAAGGTCCTGTGCGTTTTAGAAAATCGAGGCAGATAAATGGAGTTTTGCAGTTTACTTTAGGCTAGTGTAGAGTTGGCAAATTTTTTTCTTGTGGTCGTTGATGGATGTTGCACAAATGGATACCGCACAGATACCTCTTACTATGGAACTAGCAGCTTTTTCTGCGAGTTGAACTCCCTCTGCGTCAACAATGTGCCCTGAGACGGTGAACATCAGCTAGCTTCAGGGTGAGTAGAAAGGGACATTGGATTCTGTTTACAGACCCGCTGTGGTTTAGTTAGCAGCTAGGAAACGCATTATCGATCTGCGATATCATCGGAGTCATGGTTTATTTATACAGTCTATGGTTGAGTGCTAGCTTGTGGAGTTTGACATAAGTGCTTCCAACGTGTTTAGCTGCTAGCCCTTTCCCTAGGTTGGATCGTTTGGTATCTAGCTTGGTTTTGTGACTCAATTTCAATGAATGCCAGTCTCAGTTTTGTTGAACGCTATAAAGCCTACACGTTAGGCTTTATTTGTGCGTGTAAGTGAATATGTACGTGTTTTGTGTATGTGACAACGTTACATCCAGCCCTTTGCCTAATAGACTTGCTAGTATGCTGGATAACAGCTAAACATACCTCTCTGTCCTCTGCCTGATGTGAGCGTTTCAGCGCCCTGTCTCTGCGGCAGATAGCATTGGTGGTGTTAGTACTTGCCGTTGGTCTATCGGTCTTCCCTGTACTGTAGCCTGAAAAATCAATCATTGACGGAATGGCCTCAGGTTTCAGTCTGTTGGACTTAACCCTCACCAGTGACCCTATTGTATCGAAAGTACAGCTCTCTAAATAGTCTGTCGCTAAAAAATGCTCGCTACAGACTCAAAATCCAGGGGCTGTCGGAGGGCTGGGCAGTTTTAAGGCAGCTAGCCATGAGTTGAGGACTGGTTTCCTTGTCAAAGGTAGCCTGTGGAAATGTATCGTAACCCCAGCTGCCTTAGCTCTATACAATTCATTACTGCAGCCAGGGGTAATACAGTATGAACCCCCCCTAGACCTGTTGGTTCCCGTTTCCTCAGCCATGTCCGTTAGCCTCAGACTGTTTACATTCTATGGCTGCTTACCATGCCAGTGATGTAGCCGATTATGGAATTCCAACATGGCGGCGCCTGTGTAACAACAACACTTTCAATGTACCATTTTATCCCTTTTAACAAATTCAGCCATTTTAATCATTGTACCAATGAGAAGAAATAAAATACATCTGTTATATCACCTTTACTCAAATTCCGGTTCAGTTCATCTTTAAGGTCTTAAGATGGCACAGACCAAATTTGAAGTTGATCGGATGAACTCTCTAGGAGGAGTTCGTTAAAGTACGACATGTGGAAATGGCCAAAATCGTACTAATTTGGAACTTTCAATTCAAAATGGCGGACTTCCTGTTGGGTTTAGGGTATGGCTCCAATGACGTTTTATGTACGTCTTGACACGCTACATGTGCGGACCAAGTTTCGTGAGTCTACATTAAACATACTGCAGGGGCTCAATTTCTTTAGGGGGGTGCTAGCAAGCCATTTTTGTGCGCCTACTCGCGAAACCCTTAAAATATGTACATTTTCACCAGGATTGATGCAACCGGCAATTTGGTGAGTTTTTGAGTGTGGTAAGCCCCTCATAAAGGCAATTCATTCAGGCCCTAATTATAAGGTAAAACCACTGTTGGGTAAACAGAAAAGGCCCCCGGATTGGTCAGGACCAGGCTGGCCACAAGGAATGAATCTCCATGGTAACCGTGTGTGCCTCTGCTTTTGTGAAACCAGTCAGGGCTAAATTGGGCCAGGATAACTGGAAAATCCTGGCTTAATCACTTATCTTTGATTTGATTTATTACTTATCTCGAACAATCAACAATGTTGCAAAAGAAAACAAAATTAAAACAGATAGAATTTACCAAAGGAAAAATTACAAAACAAATAGATATGCAAATACAGCATACAAAACATACAAATATGGTTTAACAAACATGGTAAAATAAGCATGTAGTACAGAGTATGTAGTGTATTATGGTTCAATATGTATATAGTTTTGTTCAATATACCAATACTCCAACTATTGGCCAACTTCACGTACAGATATTTAATGTGGGGCTTCCAGCAGAGATTGTGATCAAGTACAACACCCACAAATTCATTTTTCATAGACTCTTTTCTTAGACTCTTTTTATTTCATTATCAATTACTATTTATACATCTGTATTTATAGTGCAATATTTAAATATGCATTTAGTTCCAAATGTCATCTTGCTTTTGTGGAATTTATTTTCAGACTTTCAATTATTTCATTATCAATTACTATTTATACATCTGTATTTATAGTACAATAAGCAAATATCATGAATTTAGTTCCAAATATCATCTTGGTTGTGTGCCATACCCCTCAGATCTCAATCCCCCCAAAAATAAACACACTGGTGCACAGCTGCTTCAGTCTGAAAAAGAGTCCTCCAGCCTTCCTTAAGTACGGGGGGGGGGCAGCCACTAACGATCAAATCAGGATCACCTGAGTAGAGGCAGGGAGAACCAAAACAAGGGGGGCGCTTGTAACACTCACGTGTTGGGTTCTCATGTGTGCCTGTAAATTTCCCTTCTCTGTAAAAGCTTTCTTACAGACTGAGCAGCTAAATGGTTTCTCTCCTGTGTGGATTCTCATGTGTTTCTTTAAACTTTCCTTCACTGTAAAAGCTTTCTGACAGATTGAGCAGCTAAATGGTTTCTCTCCTGTGTGGATTCTCATGTGTTTCTGTAAACATCCACTCACTGTAAAAGTTTTCTTACAGACTGAGCAGCTAAATGGTTTCTCTCCCGTGTGGATTCTCATGTGTGCCTTTAAACTCCCCTTCGCTGTAAAAGTTTTCTGACAGACAGAGCAGCTAAATGGTTTCTCTCCTGTATGAGTTATCATGTGTCTCTCCAGACTTGTCTTCCAACCAAATCTTTTCCCACACTCAGAGCAGCTAAATGCTTTCTCGCCTTTATGAGTTCTCATGTGTCTCTTTAGATTTTTACTGGTGCCAAATATTTTCCCACACTCAGAGCAGCTAAATGTTTTCTCACCAGTAGTACATCTTGAATCACTAACAGGGAATCTATCATCATTCAGAGAGTTTAAACCTGACTGAGGTTCTCTGGTGTCCTTCCAATCAACACTGTCATCAGTCTCAGGTTCAGAAGAGTCTCCAGTCTGGTCATCAGTATCTGGTTGTAAATGTGTATCTGGATCTGATTTCATGGCTGGTTCTGGTCCTCCACAGTCCTCTCCACCAGCTTCTGTTTTTATCTCTTCAGTTTGTCTTTGATGAAGCTGTGAGAACTCAGGTTTCTCTTCATCATCTTCACTCTTCACAGGGACAGGAGTGAATGGAAACTTGGTGATATCAGCCTTCTCCAGCCCTTGAAGCTGCTCTTCATCCTGACTGATCTGGAGTTCCTCCTGTTCCTCTTTAATGTTGGGGGGCTTTGTGTCCTCCTGGTCCAGACTGGAGCTCCACTCCTGCTGATGTTCTTCACCAACAATCACTTTCTGGACATCTGAAGGTAAAGTTGAAACACAAACTGACAGCTATTAATGTCAATCTTAACAATACTTTAATAAGTAGCTCTAGTCACTCTCATAATAAATAGGGGTGTCAGGATTTTTAATTCAATCTTTGATTTAAAGATTTTTTCCAGCACTGACGCTCACAATAACAAGGGGGACATGAATGCAATATGAGTTTACAGAGGGTCAGCTGAATGCACCATGAAGTCCAGTCAGAGCCAACAGATTTAACAATTGTTTGTTTACATAATTCACAGGGGAAGGCAAAATGCCGTCACACTGGTAGCTCAAAAAGCATTAAGGATTGTCCAAATCTGTTGGTTCTAGGGATGCAACAATTATAGACTTTGTTGGTACGATTATGGTCTGAAAAATAATCCCGGTTTCATGATTGTTATGCGTTAATTATTTCACTGCTAACATATGAAATCACACTGTAGATTATAATGTGTTATATACAGGGTTCTTGCACCATTTTATCATAACAATTTCTTTGGAATACTCAATTTATTGCCTCCTACAATGGAAATCAAAACTTAAAGTTTTCGATTTGTTATCAATTATGTGCAATGTGTAAACTCTGCAAAAATACTTTTTCATGAGACCTTTTTTTCAAATTAGGAGAGAGTATAATAACTAAAAATAACCCTTCCAACACTGTTTGGCCAATATAGATGTACAGTAAACACAATCAAAGCTCACAGTTGGCATTTTCATTTTTTTTTCATTTTGTTCCTTTGTGATGCAGAACAGAGCCAACATAACATACATACGTTGGTATATTGAACAAAACTATATACATATTGAACCATAATGCACTACATACTCTGTACGACATGCTTATTTTACCATATTTGTTAAACCATATTTGTATGTTGTGTATGCTGTATTTGCATATCTATTTGTTTTGTAATTGTTCCTTTGGTAAATTCTGACTGTTTTAATTTTGTTTTCTTTTGCAACATTGTTGATTGTTCGAGATAAGTAATAAATCAAATCAAAGTGATTAAGCCAGGATTTCCCAGTTATCCTGGCCCAATTTAGCCCTGACTGGTTTCACAAAAGCAGAGGCACACACGGTTACCATGGAGATTTATTCCTTGCGGCCAGCCTGGTCCTGACCAATCCGGGGGCCTTTTCTGTTTACCCAACAGTGGTTTTACCTTATTATTAGGGCCTGAATGAATTGCCTTTATGAGGGGCTTACCATACTCAAAAACTCACAAAATTGCATCAATCCTGGTGAAAATTTAAGTATTTTAAGGGTTTTGGGAGTAGGCGCACAAAAATGGCTTGCTAGCACCCCCCTAAAGAAATTGAGCCCCTGCAGTACTTTTAATGTAGACTCACGAAACTTGGTCAAAACAAAAAAATGAGCTATTTGCATGATCAGTCACAATGGAGTCGACACCGGCACAACAGAGCCAGGGCAGGAATGTGTTTCTATCTTGGAAATTCAAACAGCACTTCACATTAAAGAAAGAGAAGGGAGACCGAAATATAACTGTGCAGTGCAACCTCTGCTTGCCAGCAACCAACCTCCTTTCAGCGTCCAAATACTCCACCTCCAACCTGAAGCATCTTAAAGTACGTTTTTGTTGTTGTTTTTTCTTAAATTAGCCAGGGGTAGTCGTCTGCAGTAGTTTTACTGATCACCTTCCTATTTTATAGTTGTATCAGGTAGCTACCTGCTTAGTTGACGTGCGACTTTACATTCTCCTACGTGCTGATGTACTAGCCCCAGAGCCGTTGAAAGACTGACTAGCCCCGTTTGACATGCTAGCTAACATTAGCTAAAATTTGCTCGTGGTAGTTTAGACTGCGGTTAGATTTTTGAAGTATGCAATTCAGGATTACAAATACAACAATCTATCTGCTTGCTCAGGAACACATTCAGCCAGTTGGAACAGAAGAACACAACAGAATAGGCCTGTTTAGTAAACAGGATTTGATGGCCGCATTCCTACACTTATAAAATGCAATTCAATGTGAAAGTAATCCAAGTATTCAGAATACGTTACTCAGATTGAGTAATGTAACGGAATACGTTACAAATTACATTTTTGGCAATGTATTCTGGAATGGAATACGTTTTGAAAGTATCTTTCCCAACACTGCAGACGGTAGGTACAAACTAGGGGTGTCACGATACCAAAAATTCAGTAGTCTGTGCCAATATCAGTAAAATAACACGCGATATTATACCGAAAGTCTCGCAATAATTAAGCAATATTTCGTTTGCGTTGCATCCCGCCCGACATGTACCCAAAGAGTATAGAAGCAACAGGAGGAGAAACTCAATAGAACGTTGTGTTACATTCAGTCCAAGATGGCGGAGCTGCAGTTCCATTGAGTTTCTCCTCTTGTTACGTCTATACTCTTTGGTGCACCTCTCGAAAAATACACATCACTTGGTAGCGTTGTATTTCCCCCCGACTCATTTCCTGGTTCTCCTTCTCCATAAACAACATGAAATCAAGGAGAGGGTTAACTTTTCCTGCTCCAGATTTCCCACCGTGGTCAGGAAGAACAGGGGAACACTTTGTTTCTCTCACTATGACTCTAGAGTCGCTACTCACTCCAAAGAAAATCGCCGTCACTCTCTCACTTCTTCCTCGCTCTACCACACACACCCACATGCCGGCTCGACACACACACACCAGAGCACGTATAAACATCAGCTGCGTGCATATTGAATTGTCAATTGTAAAATACATTTCCATTTGAATAAAGAGACCAAAAAACTGCAATGCCGCAGGAAATTCCACCGGATGCATGTATTTTCCGTTTCCTTCCGCTTTCATTGTGTTGGAATTTTAAATTTGTTGGATTAATGAGGACTATTGTTGACTGCTCCTAAGATCTCTGCATGGTAAATTGAGACAGCTAGCTAGACGATCTGTCCAATCTGACTTTTCTCTCGCACAACTATTCTGCAGCAGCTCTGTGCGGAGCTTAGCGCCACCGATGACAATTCTAATTGGTTTAAAGAAATGCCATAAAACCAGAGCATGTTTTCCTCCCATCCCCAACTGCTGTGTGGAGTAGCCAGACCCTCCTTCAGGGCGCTTTGGAGGAGGGTCTGGCAAAGCGAGACCAATTACTAGTTAACATTAGTTAACTGCAAAGTAAGCTTCCCCAGTGCTGCATTCAAACGCTGTAGAACATTTTACAATAATTTCAAAATTACTTTTAAAATAGCCCAGTAAACATTGCTGGGAAATATTCAGGTACTACAACATGAACCGAAAACACGTGTTACAAGGTGGCTGTTGTTATAATAAATATGTACTAAAATGACTTTAAATAGGCTGATATTTGCTTCATTTACACACCTTCTACTCTTCAGAACATTGTGGCAAATTAGCAGCTGAGAAGAGCAGAAAGGGCGACTCGGCAGTCTGCTAACTTGTTGCTCAGCCTACCAATATCAGCTGATCTGTTTAAGACTACAAAAACGTGCATGCAGGCTCAAATTCAACCACGTTGTTTTATCAGGATAAAGCAATAAGCAGAAGGAAACTCTTCTAGCTGCTAGGCTAATGTAAAGTGCAATGTTACTGCGGCGTTAATGTTTCCACCTCAGCTGAGAACAGAGAAATGTCTATACCTTACCTGCCGTGTATTATATTAAATGTTACCTGTAGAAATAATTCATAATTATGGGAGACAAAATAGATACCCCCTATATATTTAACAAACTGTCTATCCTCTTGTGCAAAATGAAGTGACGAGCAACTTGAGTTTTTTTCTCCATTATCTCTTGAATATTGGATAGAAGATAGCCAATGATAACCAAACAATGGTTATTGTATTTCATTGATTATTGTATTTCATATGACACAGTGTATGAACTCCTGTAACTTTCACCAGTAAAAAAAAAAAATGTAACCAAATACAAGGCTCCAAATAGGCCTGCACGCTGTTGGAAAAAACTGACATTGTGATATTTTTTTTCTGCGATATATATTGCGATATGAAAAAGACTAATTTGATGACATAAATAGCTCTATTTGGAAATAATAAATCATTCTCGAGTACTGTGGTGATTTTGTAGGGGAGTGCACCGTAACGTTAGTTGGGACAGACGCCTTGTTTCTTTAGGCTAACTATATTAGCTTTAGCCTGGCTGGTAGCAGCTTTATGTGGTGAAAAATGGCCGGGAGATGTCGTGATTACGTTGCATTAATCAGGTGATTTAGTTTGTCTTTGCAGCGTACATAAAACACTGACTACTGTAGCTTCACTACCAATGGAAAAGTATGTGCATCTCTGTGTCAGCTGCAGCTTACGGTACTTTTCTACACACGGAGATCCTCACTTCCCATAACAAACCCAGTCGGACTAACGTTACGTCACATACACACGTTGGCCACCTCTCTTAAAGGGGAAGGGTCGGCCAATAACAATCATGTAAAAGGATAACAGTGAAAGTTGACTTTTCTATCAAGCAGCAAAAAAGTTTTAGCGTCAACATCACAACGTACCGCGATGGGACTATCGTGCATGCGCACATCGCGATGTAGACGATGAAACTAAATATTGTTCAGCCCTAGCTCCAAACTAACTTTTTTTACTAGGAGCACTGTAGCCCCCAACTGAAACTTTTTAGGGGCACATGCAGAAAATGTAGCGCAATTTTTTACATTTCCCACATTTTAACTGTATTACTGATAAATGCTTTGGTAATTAATACAGAAACTACAATCTGCTGTCATATATTGTAGTTCACAGTCACTGAACTTTATTTTAATGGTGCTTAACAAATGCACATTCAGAAATGTATAGTATTATTATGGTCATGTAGGCCTGCTGTATTATTGCCTCTGCCTCATACAGGCTCTGCCTCCCTCCTCTCTGTCTTTTTTGTTAACCCTGAAATAACAATCATATCTAACGTGATGGAACTCTAACGGCCACCACCCGACTCATGAATTGTCAACTGTAAAATACAATTGACAATTCTTGATAACAGACCGTTGCTAAGAATAACAGACCGTTGCTATGCATAGCATCGCATCGCCATGGACCAAGTGTGGTTAATTTATCAGCTGTGGCAAAAAGTGGAGCACCTCCTGTCCTCCAGTTCAGGCATTGACAGCAGATATTACTTATTAATGTACTTTTTCAGTTATGACTGACTTTCAAACTAGATAACAATAAAAGTTACATGGCATTATAAACCAGAGCCAGCTCATACAACAATGAATCTCACCCAACAGGGTAACGTTAACTTAAGTAAGAACAAATATAAGAATATAACACATTGTAAACGTCTCCCACCTCTCTGCTGGCCAGCTGACAGTTTCCTCTCAGAGTTCATGTTGAAGTGTCTCTCCTCGACTTCTCCCCGACCTGCGTTTGATAAAAACACAAAGCTCACAACATATCCAATAACACACGTTAGCAGGAGCTAGCTGCGGCTAACGTTAGCTTAGCGCGCGGACTCCCCGCAACAACAGCAGTAAACGCGTTTCCGGTCAGAGAAAGAAAACAGACCTGCTCTTTGTAGCTTCGCTTCAGGTTTTAAAACCTCATGCAGCAGTTTGTGATGTTTCTCTCTGGAAGGACACCAAACACTGGCGCCTTTTACTCCGCCGTCCACATCACGAGGTAAAATGTAAACAATGGGACGGAGGTCGTAGCATCTTCCACAACCCGGAAACACAAACACAACTTCCGCTACACTCCTCTGCCCTTCAAAATAAAGATAAATGTTTTAACAGTCGATTTTAACACATTGCCCTTAATAAGATGAGATCAAATCAGTGGTTGAATGTAACTTAGTACATTTGCTCATGTACTGTACTTTTAAGGTATTATTTACTTACGTATTTTATACGTTTAATGAATTGTACTTTTTGACTTAGATTGACTGCACAGCACAGATTCTGGCAGTACTAAATGAGGTCTCTCTGTTCTCTAAAGCCTCTGGTTGACGTTTAAATATGAAAAAATGTGAAAGATATACACTTTTTACGGTTACCCTCTGATTATTGTGTATAATAAATCTGTAACTTTTAAGTTAAATATTTAAGGATCATAGTTCAAAGAATAAGAATATAGTTGCCTGACCAGAGACGTAACAAACCCCGTGTAAATATTGGAGATGTATTTGAAAAATAGAGACAGCTTAGAGCCCAAAAGGACACTGAGTTGGCTAATTTCCTCCTGAACAGGTAAGCATTGGCTTCAGGCTAATTTATCACTGCTACAAGGGACGGGCATTTTATGTCATTTCAACATTTGTGTACTCACATTGAATTATATAGCTAGAGTACCTGAGTTGGTTACTCGCAAAAGCAATTGAGACACAGCCAGTAAAGTGATCCCGGCTGGTCCTCCAACCCCTGCTTACTGCTAACGTTACTGGAGGACCAGGCAAGCGGGCCACGGCTGTTTACAACGTGTATCCTGTTCAGCGGCCGTAGCGGACAACGGTGAGTTATTTTAATTTTATTGGGCTATAGGACTGTGAGTTTGCAGTATGTTTAGCGATTGTTGCATTAATTCTAAGCCAATAAAGTGTGTTCAGTCAGGTGGAGAGGACGGCAAGGTAGTGTTAATTTTAGCGGTTCCAACTTTAATTCTAAGCCAAAAAAGTGTGTCTGTCAGTTGGGTACAGAGCTCCGCGTGAGCATGGGCTTCTATGACTGTCAATATAGCCAGTATCTAACGTTAGCTACTCCGCTGTGCTGTGAAGTAAGGTCTGGCTATGTGAGACAAGTGTTTAGCATGGGCTTATATGACTGTCAATATAGCCAGTATCTAACGTTAGCTACTCCGCTGTGCAGTAATGTCTGGCTATGTGAGACAAGCGTCTAGCAACATTGTTCTGAATGCTGCGGTCTCAGCTTGGCAACCTCCGTGAACTTAGAGTCTGGGGAGACGACTCTGTCCAGTATTTCAAATTTGTACTGCAGTAACTATTTTAATTTAGTGTCAGTATTACATATTACACCTTTAATATCCTAATGTTATACATATCTTTTGGCTGTGAGAAATCAGGAATAAAGTTTGTTGTCATTGTTGAGAATGTACAGGTCACTGTATGTAAATGCTGGAGACACCTGTGTTGGGGTAGTTATCTGACAATCAGGCACTGCTGGGATTTGAACCCAGGATCTCCTGTTTACGAGACAGACGCTTTAACCACTAAGCTACAGCGCCCATTACGCTATGAACAAACGGTTTACTCATTTTGTCGGGGCTGAACGTGGCCCAGGTGTACACCAAGACCCTGTGACATCACTGTTGGGTGTGGTTTAAGGTGCATGTGATGCTGACTGAGGTCAGAGGTGAAATAAACTTGAAATTTAACGACCAAGGCATTTAAGGGGCCGACTGCCTGATGTGAGCTTCTTCCAGGCTCCTCCTTACAGAGAGGAGGAGAGGTAATAATCAATTTACTAGTTTTTATCAAAACAACATAATTAGGCCAAATGAACAGAAATGGCTGATGAATAAACTAGGTGTATATTGTAGCTTAAACATGTGTTTTTATGTATCATCTTAAGTCTGTGATAATGTAGTGTTTCTGTGTAAATATAATATGCCTTTTCAATCCTTTTTTACCTTTTTCATTTGCTACCAGGGTAGCATAATGCATAGCATGGGGATCAGGTACACATGCTGATGGGATGTAAACAGAGGTACTCTCTGCAACAACAAGGTGCTGCTGGGATTTGAACCCAGGATCTCCTGTTTACTAGACAGGCACTTTAACCAACTAAGCCACAGCACCTCCTTGAAGGATTCTGTAATGTTAAGTCTTAATTCTCTTTTACCTTATATAAGCTGTATAATATACAGTATATTGACTGATTGAACTTTTTTCCATTTACTATAACTGATATTTTGTGTGTGTTGAGTATTTAGCAATGCTCCTATCCTTACTTAATTAAATAAACCCAAATCTCATTTAGGCCTACTGTTCATCATACTGATGTAACTTTAACTTTCTTAGTTAACTTGACAATACTAACACACGTTAATACGCAGTTTATGATGCATTTTTCTCACTGAGTGATGAGATGAAGAAGCTACCTTAACCTGGAGGAACTGCAACGGAAGAGCAAAAATTCATATTTCTCCGCAACCCTGATGAGAGTAATATTGAATTATCTTTTTGGGGTAAATGGGAATTCATATTTTGGGGCAAGCTCTGTCTTGCCATAGTTGGGAAGTTGAGGAGAGATTTAAATAAAATGGGTAGAAGAGTTAGAGAAGGTCATTATTGTTAGCAGTGGAGCCGACTGAAATATTGTGTGTAGCCTAAGAAGTGGCTACATTAAAGTTCTATAAAAGCGTATCTTCGCCTCCTGTAGTCTTATGTACAGCGGAACAACAGAACAGGAGTGAACGTGAGCTAATGGACAGTAATTAACTGAAGTGAACCATGAAGTACGCTGTTACAGATATAGATCCTGTCGGTAACATGCTAACGCGATTAGCATTACAAGTTCCAGAAACATCATAAAATTGATAAAATGTAAAAAATTGCACACAAGGGCATACACCTTCTGTAGACCGCAGGCAGTGCTCTGTTTAGACCGCGGCTGCAGGTAAGAGACAGAAAGTGTGTTCAGAAATCTGTTCAGATGAGATCTTGAGTGCAACATGGACACGTGTAACATTATGGTACCAAAAAAAAGCCTGTTCATTAGGATGCTAACACTTTTAAAAACATACAATGATCCTTAAACTAAATTAACAAAATGTAACTTTGGATTGGCCTAATTTCATTAAACAGGAGTTACGAGGAGAGATGACGCGTACAGTATTGAGATTTATAATACAATGTTACTTTCTGTATGGATCATACTGTGGTTTTAAACTTCAATTGGCAATAGCCTAATAATATGTAATGTTACATATAACCGTTTGGATATGGGAAATCAGGTATTAAGTCTATTGCCCTTGTTGAAAATAAAGAGGCAAACACTGTGTTAAGATAATCAACTGATAATCAGGCACTGCTGGGATTTGAACCCAGGATCTCCTGTTTACAAGACAGGCGCTTTAACCACTGAGCTACAGCGCCTCCTGCTGACTGATCACTCTTGCAGGAATACAATGAGCTAGTGAACAGGGCTATGACCAATACTAGATGTGAAACAATTCAAACTCTGATTTGAAAATGTTTTTTGAGAAGGGAAATGGATTGAACACATTTGTGACAGGAGGTAGGTTATTGATTAGTAAAGCTCCGTTGAAAAAAGATATTAACTGTAATTTGAACATGACCAAACTAATGTATTTTGTTATATGCAATGTCCGATCTACCTGTATGATTTATACAGTGGTTTGAATTCGAAAAGAAAAGTTTATCAATTAGTTCTGTGAATAGATAGACGCCTAACGCTAGCAAGTAAAGATGGTTGCTAAGTCCGCTGCTTGGCAAGCCTGTCAGTAGAATAGAGTAATTCTAAATAAACAGGTTAACAGCTGGCTTGCTAAATACAAGAAACAGCAAGCTAGCTTAATACACAGGCTAACAGCTAGCTCTAAATAAACAGGTTAACAGCTAGCTAGCTAAATAGAGTATATATATATATTCATATATATTTGTATAGCTCTTTAAAAATAAAAAGGAAACTTGTTTTGGGGAGAATAATAATTATTACTATTAATGAATTACTCTGGGCTGAGATTTCCTAGTAACCTTACCAAAAAGGCTCAGAATGCTGTAAATGTTGGTATAATATGAAAATGCCTGGTGGATTTAAGACAAAAAATAATAATGTATTGAATGAATCAAATATGAACATATATGTCACCGTCAGTGGCTTGTTGATCTTTACATTGTTAGTTCATTTCCTAACCTGGCCTGGGACACACATTCATATGGTTTGATAAAGTACTTATTGGAGCTTATTTAGCTGAGTTCACCAAAAGTGGTTTGACATGAATCGGTCAAAAGGTCAGGCCGCATAATAGATTTATAGCATTTCTTTACAATAAAAAATATTAAAAAAATTAAAGGATGGGTTTTTTGAGAAAATAAGCTTTGTGTTATGTGTAGGGGGGTTAGCTGAGTTCATCAGAAGTATTTTGACATGAATAGGTCAAAATGGCAAGCCGCATAATAGATTTTTCGAATGTGTCGAATAGCCAATGTCCAATATAAAACCAATTTTACCACGGTAACGCGTTTCCGGTCAGAGAAAGAAAACAGACCTGCTCTTTGTAGCTTCGCTTCAGGTTTTAAAACCTCATGCAGCAGTTTGTGATGTTTCTCTCTGGAAGGACACCGAACACTGGCGCCTTTTACTCCGCCGTCCACATCACGAGGTAAAATGCAAACAATGGGACGGAGGTCGTAGCATCTTCCGGGACCCGGAAACACAAACACAACTTCCGTTACACTCCTCTGCCCTTCAGAATAAAATAAAGCGGTTTAAGAGTCGATTTTACCCACTGTCCTTTAATAAGATGATATAAGATCAGTGGTTGAATGTAACTTAGTACATTTGCTCATGTACTGTACTTTTATGGTATTATCATACTTTATACTTCTAATGAATTGTACTTTTTGACTTGGATTGAATGCACAGCACAGATTCCGTCAGTACTAAATGAGGTCTTTCTGATGCCTTTGGTTGACGTTTAAATATGAAAAAATTTGAAAGATAAACACTATTCACGATTACCCTCTGATTATTGTGTATAATAAACCTGTAACTTTGAAGTTAAATATTTAAGGATCATAGTTCAAAAAATAAGAATAAAATCTACTGTAGTATAGAAAATGATATACAGTACAGGTGAATATTTTTAAATAGATGGCTTCAGAGGGTCTTATCCATCTTTGGTTTTATTTTGCTTTGCGAGATGGATCTATCCAGCTTATTACTTGGATATCTGATAAATCCATCCACCCACCCATCATCATCCACATATTGCGGTCAGGTCACAGGGGCAGCAGCTCCAGCAGGGGGCCCCAAACTTCCCTTTCCTGAGCCACATTAGCCAGCTCTGACTGGGGGATCCCGAGGCGTTCCCAGGCCAGGACAGAGATATAATAGGCTCGTCGAGATGAGCCAGGTCTGCGCAGAATCGATTGCCGACAATCGCCACCCACTGCATGCTGGTTAGATTTGTGTCCGACTTGATCCCGACTTGCTCTGACGTCATTCACACGTGGTCAACGATAACCACACGGGATCAAGCATCGCAGTTGCTTTTCACCGACTGCATTACCCGGGCAGACCCAGGGCATGCTGGGAAACGTCTGTTCGGTGTGTTCCGTGCCGTTGTCCGTCGGAGGGGCCGTCGGCCTTCATTTTGGCTGACCTGACTTGCTGGGTCGGAGGGCAGGCAGTCGGACTCAATGACCAATCTGATTGGTGGAGCGTCACCCGGAAATGACGAGCGGGATGAGCCTGACTAACGCCTCTCAAAATCTGACGAAATTCTTTTAAACTGACCTTTGTCGATCGGAAATGAAGAGAGATTCAGCAACTGCACGGCCTATTTCTCACTTAAAATGTTTTCAGAAACACGTTTCGGTGAACTTTCTTCATAAAATACGAGATCATATTCCGAACGATGCCGCCATTATGCCCGGTTGTAAAATCCGGGAGCATCCGGTTTTAATTTTTTGGGCGACAATACAGATTAGCGCCGCCTGCTGTTATGGAGACGTATTACTTCTTGCGCGACAACCGTCGGGTTGGTGTGTCAGAGCCTTTACAGACGAGGCGCAGCTCATCTCCCACAAGCCTAGAGATTCACATCTTCTGAATATATTTGGGTTTTGGACTATTGGGACGGGCAAAACAGGCAATTTAAAGACCTCACTTTGGACTCTGACAAAATGTGCTGTACACTTTTCTCTGTTTACTGGTGTTTTATAGACTCAAGTATTTATTCCTTGAATAGATTCATCAACAATAATATATATAATGGTTAGTTACAGCTGTAACTCTGACTCCTCTGACAGACTCTGCTCATGTTAACACATCTACCGGAAATCATAAGAAGACACTGACAGCATTAATGTGATACGAACATCTCAGCCTGCCCTGGTTGTCATGGTGACTATATTTAGTAATCCGTAAGCAGCTTCGTATCAAGTTAAAGATCAGTTCCACAGAAATGCAGTTCAGAGAAGTTGACTCAAAGAAGTCCAATGCCAGTGGTGGAATGTAACTTACACTCTGGCACAAACTGCACGCCCAAGCTGATCCCACAAGTGTCAGGACTGCTGGCAGACCATTCCATCCTCTCCACTCCCACGTTCTGGAGGTAGTCTCTGATAAACCCTGCCCTGTGGGGGGGCGAGCGTTGTCATCTTGGAGGATGGAGTTTGGGCCCAGACTGTGGAGATATGGGATTGCCACTGGTTGCAGAATCTCATCTCTATATCTCTCTGCATTGAGATTGCCTCCAATGATGATAAGCCTCGTTTTTCCAGTGAGGGAGATGCCGCCCCACGCCATCACACGGCCTCCACCAAAAGGTGTTACTCTATCGGTGCAGCAATCAGCATAGCGTTCTCTGCGTCTTCTCCAGATTTTGACCCTATGATCCAACTGCCGTAGGCAGAATCTGGACTCATCACTGAACATAATGTTCCTCCACATGTTCAGGTTCCAGTGCACGTGTTGCCGCCAATTGTTTGGCAATGGCAGAGAAGATTTGACAAATTTTTCATGGGCGCAACCCACATACTCAGCGCTGCTGCTCATCCCACGAATGCATGTTCCTTACGAACGGGGTACCATTTGAAAGGGAACTAAACAGGCTTTCCAACGGTATAAGATTTATTGCCATTATTCCATTAACTGTACTAATAATACCGTAAAAACGCCGCGGCCACACCGCTATGACTGCGCCGCGAATGTCATCTGTCAGAGTCTGGTTGTTCACCCTCCCTGCAGCAGTCTCCTCCGCTGGAGCTGATCTTTATAATATATATATATGTATATGTATATATATGTTTAAAAAGGTTTTCCCACCCAAATTCTACTTTCTGTCTTGCAATCCAACTTTGATGCTTAGAGCTGCATGTTGGGCAATTTCTGTAATTAGCATACTAACAGGTAAAATAAAGATGTACTTTTTAAATGTATTTAAATTGAAAACAATATGTTAAACAAATTTCACAACCCCACCCCCCAACAAAGGGGTGTCCAAATGTGGATAGCTCAAAATGCGTACAGATAAGACGCCATTTGGCTTTAGGAAAGTGGCGTGTACGTTTACGCAAAGTTGTGATGCCATGTTGAACTGGCGCAATAAGCACATTGCAAAAGGCTGCGAGTTTTTGTTGGCTGAAAGAAAATATCAGTAGATAACTGCACTTTTTGAGTGCTGCCTTTTATATTCAATTCAATGTTCAATTTGTTCAGTAAAAGAAAGTTGGAAATGATATCCATTTGATTTGTTTTAAATTCAACATGCATTTGTTGTGTTTCAGCAGAAATCAAATCCTCATTAATTTAGTGTTTCTGTGTAAAGTTAATATGCCAGGGCAAAAAGGGTTAAATTTGATTTCCCTGCAACAACAAGGTGCTGCTGGGACTTGATCCCAGGATCTCCTGTTTATTAGACAGGCACTTTAACCAGCTAAGCCACAGGACCACAGTAAGTACTATGGTAATATTAAAACTCTACCACTCACTGTCACTGGGTGTTTGCATTACTCTAGGTACCTTCGGATCAAATATTTAAAGATATGACTGGAATTTTCTTTTCTTGTATGTGCTCAGAAATATGGGAAATATTGGATAGGATAGAACAAGATAGATAGATTTTTTTTTTTATTGATAATTGATAACGGTGTTGCAGCAGCAAAATAGCAGACACACAGCACACATACAGAGTAAACATTAAATAATAGGAAACAATATACATGAAATAATAATAGAATAATACACGAGCAATATTTAAAATATATACAATTTGGAAATAAAATGTACAACTGTTTCAATAGATATGGATAAACTTAATGTGCGAGTTGGGGAGTAAAGATGCACAACTGTTTCACTAGTAATGATAGGATGTTGATAAACCTACTGTGCAAGGTTGTGCAAGGTGCATTCAGTGCAGTTGTGATGTATATGAGTCTTATCTCACACTCAGTGATGAAGTGTTAAAAAGTTTTATTGCCTGTGGTAGGAATGATTTCTTGTAGCGGTCCGTGCGACATCGAAGCTGTCGGAGCCTCTTAGAGAAAGTGCTCCTCTGTTGGACCAGTGTGGGCTGCTCTTATCTGTGGCTCGCTGAAGCCCTGGGCAAGGTTGTAGACAATTACCTTATATTTATGGTTTATAAAATATACCTGAATTCATAAATATGAAGCATATTACTGCAGACAGTCCAGTAAACCTACACTGCAACGTCTGCTATAATAGTGTGTTATGTATTATTATCAGCATGCCTATGGCAGCACGTAATCATTCATCATTGATGCTCAAATCATTGTCATTATAGTTGTCATTCTTGATCTTGAAATTGTTCTTCTACTACTTGTGCTTAAAAACTTAACATCGTACTCAAAGGCACATCCTGGTGGTGGAAGCTATACAACACATCTACAAACATAATTACTGCATAAAATACACTGGATCCTGGAAAAAATTTTTTCGATCCTCCGGGATTATAAACATGACACTCTTAGAAATGAATTTTAAATAAATCTGTTAAGTGGAATAACATTGAATTATACTCAAAAATTAATTGTGGGTCCCTGATAATCAATACAAAACACTTAACAAAAGGAAATATTAAACATAAATAATCTTCAACATCAATTGATCGCTCACACATAATAATAATAATAATAATAATAATAATAAGTTATACCGTCCTACTTTGTGATGTAAAGTCAATATTTAGTAAAGTATATTATGTACTGAACCAACAGTATATCTGACTCAAAAAGGCAATGGCTGGTTAAAAATATGCTTGGAGTATTTTTTCTATTTACCAGTCCCTAAAGTGTATTAATATATATGTTTAAATTATAATACTGGATATTTGCAAGATACATGTTTTATATGATAACATGTTCTAAAACACTTTGTGCAAAGTCTAGAGCACCTCCACTTTTAATGTTGCCGTGGATCCAAACACTGTCCAGAGGTAGCTTACCTGAGTTGCAGGAGTGAACGCTGTTAAAGTAGAGTGCGTTTAGCTGGGGCCGGACTTTGGTGATGCTGAATACAGAACATTGGGGGATGTCAGACATTTGCTGCTGAATTTTTACAGCAGCTTCTTGTATTTCTGACCCCCAGAAATACATCGGTATTGGCACGTATTGGTGCAGCGGGCTTCACAAATGTACCGTTCTCGAGCCAGATCTCATTGAAATTGTACTTAGCTCTATTAGATGTAAGGACCGTTAACAGAAACAACTTTAACTTATTACTTCTAGAAGAAGCTCTTCAAACACCTTTAAAAGTGAGACTGATTAATGCAATTTTATAACACGCCGCGTTGGGAACCAGGCCTCAGCCAAATGTACCTACTATGTTGGAGTCAAAATATTAAAATGGCAATAAAAAGTAATTAATATTGATCAACATGATTAGGAATTACCATAATTAAACAATATGATTTAACGTTAATTAAGTCACCTATTATGGGGCATCACTTACAGAGATCAAGAAAAGATAGCCAGTTTAATGACTTAAGTCTTATAAAATATACTAAATAATTCAATTTGGAATTAATAATGACTTTAATAACTACAGCCAAAATTACCAAATCAATAACTAGCTAAATTTGAAAGATTTCAGAGTTCTTGTCACAGAAGAGGTTGGTAGGATTCACTTTTGTACAAAGTTACACAAACAGCACGCATTTTCCATAGTGTTTTACAAACTAAATAAAGCAAAAGTAAAACGCACAATATCTAACTAAACTATAAGATCTTAGCTAAAAGAAGGCAAAGGGTGTGTGTGTGTTGTACAGTCAAAGACAAGATGGCTTAGATTACATTACATTACATTACATGTCATGTAATTTAGCTGAAGCTGAAGCTTAGCTGAAGCATGTAATTAAAACATGTTCAAATCAAAGATGGCGCTTCTTTGTTAAGGTCTTGAGTCTCCTGACGGCGTGTTCTACGTCCGAGTCAAATCAAAGGCTGTAAGGCGGGAGGTCTGCTTACTATTAAAGTGTGTATGTCTGGATGTTTAAAGTCAATCTGTGTAAGTTAAGGTACCAGGTTAGGAAAGAGAAGGTTAGTTACGTGCCAGACTTGGAGATGCCCCGATCACGTTTTTTTGCCTCAGATATCGATTGCCGATCATCAATTATCAATATCTGCCGATAGAGGGATCATTTTTTGCATGGTTCTGTTTGATTATAGCAGCTAATATGACTCAGGGTTTTTCCTGCATAGAGAACGTTTTGGCGGCCCCCAAAGACGTTTATAGCCGGCACCAAAGAAAAATCACCAGCGCCAAAGCGTCTAATTTTCAGCAGCCAGCCTCCTTCTCATCCACAGCTGATATATTTTACACATAAGGCTGGCGCTGATAAGGGAGCTAAGCTGCATCGTTTTGAACGGAACTGAACGCTCCGCTGTGAAGCTAGCGCTAAAGGGATCTCTGTTTGCAGAGTTCAGGCCGTACCGGACTCTTTTTACAATAAATTGGTGCCTAAAAATGTCATCAGAATGCAGGAATTGATGTCTTTTACGCCTAAAACTTCCTGGAGGAGGACCTACCCCCCTCCACAAAGTCCCATTCTAAGCCAAGAAAAACCCTGTGACTGTGTAATGTTTGGCCAGTTTGTAATGTATTGGAATCTCCACCAGGTGGTAGTGTAACTGACTATATAATGGTGTGACTCTATGGGCCTTTGAACAAGAATCATAAATCAGTCTTGTTTCATACCCCTATCGTACCAAAAATGTGTGCATATATGCCAGTTTTTGAACGGGAAAATGTGCAAATGATAGATGTAGTATTATTACTGCAATACTACAACGATTGCAAGTTAGCCTATATCCTTGACGTTCCACTTCTGGGATTGCTCCGGTGACGCCAGAAAATTCATTTAGGCCGGATATCCGTTGCATTGGGCTTCCTTTGTGTTGGCATGTTAAACTCTGGTCGATATATGAGGACTTTGGTTAACCTTTTCTCAGATCTCTGCAAGGGAAAAAATCCAAGACAAATCCAGACAGCTAGCTAGACAATCTTTCCAATCTGAGTTTTCTGTTGCAAGACTAAAACAACCTTTAAACGTACACGTTTGCTCAGTGAGCTGACTTTTATAAGTATAAGCGGAGCGTTTGTTCCATATAGGTATTTATTAAATATGCATGGCTCTGTTCATCCGTCTCAATCATTGCATACAAGTGAACTCAACTGGCATACATGGCATACACGCAGGTATGAGAGAACATAATACCTTACGTCAGCATAAAACCGTAATACCTCAAATATAGCAGCCAACACTATTACTGTAATGTATTGATAAGAGCATTTTACAAAAATTATATTTAACAACGTTCCACCAAAATAAGTTCCATCCGAGCCTATTTTGCAGTGGCGTGGCGGCTTTTCTTCGGCGCTTAGCACCGCCCAAGACGATTGTGGTTGGTTTAAAGAAATGCTAATAAATCAGAGCACGTTTTCCTCCCATCCCCAAATGCCATGTGGAGTAGCCAGACTCTCTTCCAGCACGCTTTGGAGGAGGGTCTGGCAAAGCGAGGCTAATTACAAGTAGACGAGTATACGTTTTTATTTTTTTTATTGAGTAAATATCGACCGATAATGATCGATGGTCGATCAATTGGGGCTAGACTGTGTCGGTGTAAACCCTAGACTACCATCAACTTAGCAGTGTGGCTAATCAATAACATTACTAAAGTAAAAATCCGGTCTCGGGAGACAACAAAGGCGTCGTAAACGTCAAACAAACACTAGGGGCACAGGCTGTGCACCAAAATATAAACAAGCAGGCACTCATGTCATCTGTTAAAGAAGAGTTTCTGTTTCTGACTACTTTCAGTAGGCCATGCTTTAGTTGAGAGCTGATGTGGAACCACTGCTGGGTAGGCCAGTACAGTCGTAGGGGGTCATAAGGATGGTGATGTCAAAGCACTTTAAACGTACGTGTGAAAACTGGGGTCTGCTAGGAGACTGAGTTGGTTGGCTATTCCTTGTGTCTACAGGAGAGCTGCCATTTTGGAGTGGGCTGGGGTTTCATGGATTGTCTGTCTGTTGCATTACCCAACAAGTCCAGTTTAAGTTGCTGGATGAACAAGGTAATCTTTGGAGTTCCACAGTAACTTCATAATCCAATCAATGTATAAGACCTGTCAAAATTGCATGTCAGACATTTTAAAGACTAAAATTCTAATTATTGGATTTTAGACTGTTGTGACCAAAAGAGTATCACATCTTATATAACTTTCAGAAAATTAATTCATTTTGACACTTGACACAGCTTCTCTACTCTCCTTCCAGACTGAAGCTCCACTTCACTAAATAGTTTCCCTCCTGTGTGGATTCTCGTGTGTCTATGCAAACTTCCACTCTGTTTAAAAGCTTTCTTACAGCCTGAGCAGCTGAACAGTTTTTCTCATGTGTGAATTCTCATGTGTGTCTGTAAATGCCCACTCTGCATAAAAGCCTTCTTACAGACAGAGCAGCTAAATCTTTTTTCTTCTGTGTGGATTCTCATATGTGTCTGTAAATGTCCCCTCTGTGTATGAGCTTTCTTACAAACTAAGCAGCTAAATGGTTTCTCTCCTGTATGGATTCTCATGTGTGCCACTAAATGTCCACTCTCTGTAAAAGCTGTCTTACAGACTGAGCAGCTAAATGATTTCTCTCCTGTGTGAATTCTCATGTGTTTCTGTAAATTTCCACTCATTGTAAAATCTTTCTTACAGACTGAGCAGCTAAATGGTTTCTCTCCTGTATAAGCTCTCATGTGTCGCTTCAGATGTCCACTGGTGCCAAATTCTTTCACATACTCTTTCTCACCAGTTGTACATGAATCAATGACAGGGACTTCATTGTTATTCAGAGAGTTTAAACCTGACTGAGGTTCTCTGGTCTCTTTCCAATCAGCACTGTCATCAGTCTCAGGTTGTAAATGTGTATCTGGATCTGAGTTCATGGCTGGTTCTGGTCCTCCACTGTCCTCTCCATCAGCTTCTGTTTTTATCTCTTCAGTTTGTTTTTGATGAAGCTGTGACAACTCAGGCTTCTCTTCATCATCTTCACTCTTCACAGGGATCAGAGTGAATGTGAACTTGGTGATATCAGCCTCCTCCAGCCCTTGAAGCTGCTCTCCGTCCTGACTGATCCGGAGTTCCTCCTGCTCCTCTTTAATGTGTGGGGGCTTCGTGTCCTCCTGGTCCAGACTGGAGCTCCACTCCTGCTGATGTTCTTCACCAACAATCACTTTCTGGACATCTGAAGGTAAAGCACAAACACACAAACAAATAGCCATTCATGTAAATCTTAACAACTACTTTGCTAATTGGCTACATTCACTCCAATAAGTACACAAGTTCATAATGACTTTATCTGCTTTACCCCAGGTCCCCAAAGTCTGAGCACAAATCCTCTCGCTGCTACGTTTGTTGCCTAAAGCTAGTACACTTTCATTTCAAAAACGTATGCCTCCACCCTACTCTTCAACCAGCTGTAAAGGTTTTGTCAGTGTCCGTCCATCGTCGTCTGTTTATCTGGGGTCAGGTCGCGGGGACAGCAGCTCCAGCAGCTCCAGCAGCTCCAGCAGGGTGTTCCCAGGCCAGGGAGGAGATATAATCCCTCCACCTAGTCCTGGGTCTTCCCCGAGGCCTTCTCCCAGCTGGACGTGCCTGGAACACCTCCATAGGGAGGCGCACAGGGGGCATCCTTACCAGATGCCCAAACCACCTCAACGGGCTCTTTTGGATGCAAAGGAGCAGCAGCTCTACTCCGAGCTCCTCACGGATGACTGCGCTTCTCGCGCTATCTCTAAGAGAGATGAGGAAACCAATTTGGGCCGCTTCTAACCTGGATCTCGTTCTTTCGGTCATGACCCAACCTTCATGACCATAGGTGAGGGTAGGAGCGAAAATTGACTGAAAGATCGAGAGCTTGGCCTTCTGGTTCAGCTCTCTTTTTGTCACAACGGTGCGATAAAGTGAGTGTAATACCGCCCCCGCTGCGCCGATTCTCCGGCCAATCTCCAGCTCCATTGCCCCCTCACTTGAACTCCTACACTTGCGGTAAGGACTCACTCCCTACCTGGAGTAGGTCAGTCTGTCTGAGAAAATTACAGAGCCGGAGGGTATGAAAACTCTGCTGCACCAGATCACAGAAGATGAGGCCCTGCTCAATTGCATGTTAGCTATGGCAAATCCTACTGCTTCTGCCACTATACCTGCCTTGGATATCACTATTCCAGGATCTGTCAGCGTTCCTGTCCCGGCCTTCCCTTTACATAATCTAATTTTCATGAACATTTTATTTAGTGCCTGAGCGCTGACTAATGTCGGCCGGCGGAGGCCCTTATGAAACTGACAAATTATTATTTTGCACAATGAATCTCTTTTTTGGGGACCTGCCCAAACACAAAAACTCCCCAGGAAAGGGCTCACTAGCGCCCCCTACAAAACTTACAAAATTGAGCCCCTGCAATATGTTTAACGTAGACGAAAATTGGTTTGTCAAGATGTACAAAAAAAGCCTATTGGAACCATATCCTAAATCCAACAGGAAGTCCGCCATTTTGAAGTGAAAGTTTGAAATTAGTAGTGGTGTGCAAAAAAAAAAATTGATTCACATTCATATCGCGATTCAAGCTCTACAGATTCAAAATCGATTCATAGAATTCCAAAAATGTATTCTTTTTTTTTTAAATTGCATGTCCATGCAATTACATGGGAAAAGTAACTACATTTACATACTGTGAATCATTGTTTCTTTTTTAAATCGAGAATCGTTTTTGAAGCCTAAAAATTAATATCAAATCGTGACATTTTCTGAATCGTGCACCCTTAGAAATTAGTGCGTTTTTTGCCATTTCCACACCTTGTACTTTAACAACTCCTCCTCCATTTCATCCGATCAACTTCAAATTTGGTCCATGTCATCTTAAAGCAACACTATGTAACTTTTCACGCTTCGGTCCCTCTACAGGTTATCTCATTGGAACTACAGGTCGCGCTTCCCATAGGGGGACAGAAGCGGAAAAAGCTACATAGTGTTACTTTAAGACCTTATAGATGAAAATGTATTGAAAGCTTGAATTTTTGTCACAGGATCTAGCCGTGGAAGGGCTGCCATTTTGCGAGTTTCACCATTGAAACAGGAAGCGGTGGTAACTCAAGTACTGTATATATTGTTCAATCTGCTCCAGGTTTTTAATGATTCATAAGATTTCAACCCTAAGGACATCTACAGGCCAATATTGACAGTCATAGCACCACCTGCTGGCAACACGAAGTAGGCCTAAAATTCAAGGTGCTATACTTTCACAAACTCCTAGAGATTTCATCTGATCAACTTTAAATTTGGTCTGTACCGTGTTAAAACCAATGAAAAGTTCCCAAAAGCTTGAGTTTCCGTCGAACGGTGTGGTCGTGGCTGCCATTTTGAGCATTGATCGACGAACGAGGAAGTTTTTGTATCTTAAGTGTACATTGTCCAATCTGCCCGATCCCGTCCAGTCTTGAGGATATCTACATGGCAATTTTGACTAATAGTCATGACCACGCCCCTATACTTAGAGCACAGCCCCTTTTGCAACACATTATCCGTTTGACGTAGTCTTGTGTGAGGTATCATTGAACTCAGTAGAAATAACCCTTTTTAGGACCCCACGGAAACCCTGTACCATGCCATAGTTGAAAGCATCCTGCGGTACACCATCTCAGTCTGGTTTGGCAACCTCAGTGTGCTGTTGAAAGCCCAGATTATTGGTATGAAAAACTCACTTTTGCAGTGGTTGCTTTCATTAGGGTATCTGGACTGCATACCAGTCCACAAACAACCCAGTCAGTTTTTTTGTGGGCTGCCTACAGCAATGTCATTATCTGTATCTGTTCAACCACCATAATTAGCTGTCTCTGTATATTTTCACATCCTATGGTATATGATTTTTAACTAAACTAAGTTTCTGAACAGTCTGAACCCCACCAGACAGTCCCCTTTAACTGAAATATTGTCAAAAAAGATTCTGTTTGAATTGGAAATATAAACTATTTACAGTTAAGATATATAGAAAATAGCCTTCCTGAAGGGGGTAATGAATTACATATTGAAATACAATAATGCAAGTTCATTTATATTTCTCATTCTTAACTTGCAGATCTATTAACTGTTTGGTAACCATGGTAATTAGGGGTAGGACGCGATTCAGGAAAAAGTCTTTACAGATGAAGAGTCGATGTGCGCTATGCTTCGGTGGGCTAAGCAGGTTGGTTAACTGATGTAGATAACGCTATGCTCCAGAGTTGTAAGTTAACGAGGTGGCGAAGCTGTGGGATGAAGCTGACGTTTAGCAATGGAGAGCAGATCCGCGAGATGGTATCGAGAGGAGCAGCCATCGAGCTCATGAAGGAAGAGATCAAGGGCTGGAACGGCCCAGTCTGGTACATCAGCCATCTAGTTGCCCCGAATCCTCATTCTAGCTCAACGCCAGTGAGGATAGTTTGGAACAGTAGCCAGGAGTTTAAGGCGTTAAGCCTGAACAACCTACTGCACAAAGGCCTTGATGTCCTCAACCAAATACGAGGTGTCCTGCTGAGATTCAGGAGCGGATTGTATGCTGCTCTTGGCGATGTTAAGAAAATGTATAATTCAGTGTGGCTGAAGGATGAAGAGGTCCACCTCCACCGATTCCTTTGGAGGGATAAACCCGACGATGAAATCGGTGTGTTCGCTGTCGTCAGGGTCAACATCGGCGACAAGCCTGCCGGATGCATCGCTCAGGTTGCCATGAGAGAGACGGCAAACCTGCCCCAGTTCACATCGATGGTTGAAGAGCGTCGGATCCTGATGGAGGACTGCTATGTAGACGACATTTTGACGTCGCGTGACGATCTCCAAACTCTGTTTAGGATGACTCCTACGGAGCCGTTCTTTACCTACGCTGGGAAACAGAAGATGGAGTCGTAGTGAAGCTGGTTGAATCAAAGGCCAAGCTCACCCCTCTAGACCAGAAAGGTGATGTCATTAAAGCAGAGCTGTGCGGGGCTGTCTTCGCATCCCGCCTGAAGACTTACTTCGAGAAGCACTGCAACATCAAGGTTGATTGGTGGACCCATTTTGTCGATAGTCAGACAATCTTGGGAGCCATCCAGAAAGATAGCTATGGCTATCAGACATTTTTTGCCAACCGGATTGGAGAAATCCAAAAGGCCGGATCAGTAGAGAGCTGGAGGTGGGTCGAAGGAAGACAGAACGTCGCCAACCTCATCACAAGGGGGGCAACCCCTGAGGAGCTTGCTGAAGGATCAGTCTGGCAGGAAGGCCCAAGTTTTTTGAAGTTGCCTGAATCAAATTAGCCTGTGAAAACTGCCAGAGAGATCAACCCCTCTGTTGCTGAAGAGATCGGGGGACTTCGGAGGAAGGCGTTCTCGGCACTAGTCTCAGGAGGAGCCCAGCCCAGGAAATGGTCAGGCCCAACCAGTGTTGCGCTTGTGCGCCTCGTGGACCCCCGAAGGTTCAGTTCACTGGCACGGTTATGCGGGACCATTGCCTGGATGAGACGAGCAGTAGAAATCTGGCTGGGCAACAGCCAGGCCCCAGTTCGGTCAAAGTGGGAGGCAAGACCATACCTGTCTGTGGAAGAAAGAGCAACAGCCTTCAAAGATCTGGCTCTCACAGCTCAGGATGGTGTTGAGTTCCGCGACACAACCCTGGATCGCTTGGTTGTTCAGAAGGTGGAAAAGACAGGACTTTTGCTCTGCGGAGTGAGAATCCAATGCTGGGATGAGGATAGATTGGCTGTACCGCTAATCCCATGCCAGTCGTGGCTCGCAACCCTACTGGCCAGGGAGGCACATGAAGAAAATCATGAAGGTGTTGCCTCTACCCTTCTATGGACAAGAAGGAAAGCCTGGATCATGCAGGGACGAAGAACAGTTAAGAAGGTGCTGAACAACTGTGTCACCTGCAGAAAGCAAAGAGCCAAGATGTGCCAGCAAGTGATGAGTGATCTCCCTCAAGAGCGTACCGAAAGAGCAAGCCCATTCGAGTATACAACCCTTGACCTTTTTGGCCCTTTGGAGGTGAAGGACGCTGTTAAAAGAAGGACAAGCAAGAAGGTCTGGGGCATTGTTTTCTGTTGTATGGCCTCGAGAGCCGTACATGCGGACCTTACCGATGACCAGTCGGCAGAAAGCTTCCTCCAAGCATACTCCCGCTTTGTTGCTCTGAGGGGGCATCCAAGGAAACTATGGTCCGACAGAAGTACCGACTTTGTTGGCGCCCAGCTGGCTCTGTGCGAGCTACACAAACATCTGGCTTGCTTGCAGTCTGCGTCCATAGAAGATATAGCCGATAAGAACGGGACTGAGTGGAAGTGGGATTTTCACCCTGCAGATGCACGCCACAGGAATGGAGCTGCGGAGGCCGCTGTGAAGCTTTTGAAGAGGGCGCTCATGAGCCTTGGAGGAGCTACAGGGTCTCTCACATCGGGGGAGCTCCAAACTCTGTTCTATCAGGCAGCCAAAATGACAAACGAATGCCCAATCGATGCCAGAGCTCAAGAACAGGAGGACTCGGTCGAGTACTTAACACCCAACTCCCTCATACTGGGTCAAGCATCGCTTGGAGGAGACACCAGTGGGCTTGACCTAGAGACCCATCCCAGGCGTCGTCTAAGGGCTATTCAAATCGGAGTGGACCGGTTTTGGGCAAAATGGAGGGAACTAGCTGGCCCAAATCTGTTCATTTGACACAAGTGGCACCGGACAGAGAGGAACGTCAAAGTCAGCGACCTCGTCTGGATTGCTGACCCAAATGCTTTGAGAGGTAAGTTTCGTCTGGGCCGGAT
The DNA here is from genome assembly GCF_008315115.2 of Sander lucioperca. Taxonomy (NCBI): domain Eukaryota; kingdom Metazoa; phylum Chordata; class Actinopteri; order Perciformes; family Percidae; genus Sander; species Sander lucioperca. Next base: position 9,304 of record NC_050196.1, on the reverse strand, counting down.
TCTGACAGTTTACCCTGACAGTAAAGGGATTGTCAGGGATGCTGACATCGCAACATGTGCTGGTCTTCCTGTTTCCCTGACGGGTGGCCGGAAGAAGAGGAGTTCTTCACTGCCCATGACAGTTATCAGAAGAGACGTGAGAAGACTGGTAGTTCTTCTACCGGTGGAGGACGAAACTCATCCATTCCAGCCGCCATGACACCCGCCTCTTCCTGAACCCCTCTCACTCTGCACACCACCCTAGCCCCTGGTTCAAACCCTCTCATTCACCGCCCAAACCCCTGTCACTGCCCTTACCACTGTTGGCTGGTTGGTGCAAGCCTAGCGCTGCCACCATGCCTATCACATTGCACATACATGAAGCAAGAGCATGCACATCCCATACCTCGCATACCTGGGCAGTACACCACACATCTGCCAAAGGGATGTGATTGACTTGGACATTGACTGCTCCTCCATTGGTCGTGCTTCCATTGGACACTTACATGTAGACATTGTGGAAAAAAAAAAAAAAGCTTTGTGTGGGAAAGGGAAAATGTAACAAAGAGGGGTCCTTTGAGTGATTTTGGTAGGTGTCCTTGAATCTTAAGATCAGGAACTTAAGTGGGAGGTGTTGTGTTTTCTGTGGAGTTTTGTCATTTGTTTTATTTCTTATTTGCATGCTTAATCAATCATTTACATCAATCAATCAAATGTTTACCTTAAACCAGAGGTAGTGACACTAATGGAAGAACGTTTGCGGTTTAGCAGCCCAATAGTGTAGTGCCTCTTTAAGAGGAGTGTGCTGTGAGTACAGGTGACCGGTGAGTACTACGTGAAAAGGAAGCACGAGATTCATTCAGTTGGTGATGACTGTCAACCCGGTGTGCAGCCACTTGGTAAGCTCTCTCCTAATTACAAATGTTTTCTTGTCTGCGTTTATGATGTATGCTTTATCTGTCGGCCATGCTATGTTGTTGTACTGTGTTTACGTCCGTTGCATGTTAAAGACAACGCTATGCTTCGGTGGGCTAAGCAGGTTGATTAACTGATGTAGATAACGCTATGCTCCAGAGTTGTAAGTTAACGAGGTGGCGAAGCTGTGGGATGAAGCTGACGTTTAGACTTGTGATATTGCTGCACCATACGTGTTTACTTTCTTTAGCTTTATAAATGTCTGTAAAAGTATGAATCGCGGACCGATATTCAACGTAAGTGACGTTGTACTTCCTGGTTTACCGCGGGGCATTCTGGGAGCTGTAGTTTCCAGCTGCTAGCAGAAACACTGCATGCTTCTTGCATAGACTTTTGGTAGGACTTTGGTAGACATGAATTGTTTGAAGTGTGAAGCGTGTACATGACAATTATGAAATGAGTATTATTGTTATTGTAGTATATTAATAATAATATTATGTTTGTATTTGATTAATTATTTGATTTGATTAATGTTATTTGTTTATTGATGCTTGTTATTAGGCTATTGAGGTAAAGAACTGGGGAGTTGTGTTGTTTGTAGTATTGAAACATTGCATTTCTTATTTGAGGTTTATTACCTGGTTTCCCTTTGTGAACAAAAAGAAATAAACAAACAAATGTGGAATACCGAGTAATATCCTTTGTACACTGGGTTGCCCTTTCCGTGGGGAGAACACGGAACAGTTGCCCATCTAGTTTTAATAGCATCTAATGTCATTACATCTTTAAAAAACCAGACTCTATAAGTTATGTCGGGTGACAGGGAAAGCGTCTTTAAGTAACGTTAATGTGGAGCATTTGTGGATAGCATTTTTTTTGCCTCGGCTTCAGAGTTTGGCCACTTAAAACCATCAAGATGTCCAGCAAAAATTAGCCTCAGTGTCCAACGTTACAGTAGTATTATTGGTTTCTGTAATGTGATATTTCATTGAATTCATCCTTTTTAGTTTATGAGACCTAAGCTAAAGATTATGTAACTCAAAGAATATGGCGTTAGGAGTTGAGTGTATAGCTACCATGGTTTATGGGGGAAAAGAAAAGTAAAATGTATTTATTTCCCTCGCCGCTTAACCTTAAATTTGACCGATTGTTAAACAAGTGACTTAAGGACTCTTTATAATGGCTGTAAGCTTTTCTTGACAAAATAATGTTGTTAGCTATCTAGCTATCTATTATGCGATTAACTTGTAATGCATCAGATAACATTGTGTTATTCTAACAATATAAGAGTTACCTACATTATACTGGTTCCCTGCATACTAATGCATTGCATGCATTTTTTTTATCTTGTTGTAATTGTGTTTTGTAACCCCATGCATGCACTTAAAAATAATAATTTTCATCATTTCATATGTAGAACAACAACCAGTGACCGGAAAACTGAGATAGACAGGAGGAAGAAGAAAGCTGGACATGAAGTTCTGACCCCGTGGCGCACAGGAGAACATGGTCCCTCATCACTTGCTGAGCCACCAGGCAATGAATTTCAAGAGCAAGACGACCAAATCTCCATCTTGACAGATGTAATATCACTTTCTTTTATAAGTTCTTACAGCCTCACTATCAGTTCAACATTTTGTATTTAAACAGAAATTACTTCCAATATGTGAGATGCTTTTCTTTTTTGGTTTGCAGCCAACCTCGACCAAGAGTTCCATTGAGCAGGAGGTGACATTGCCCACCACACCAAGGGTGATCATGCTAGGTACGAGAAATAGTTTGAAGAAGAGGAGGATGTTTCATTAGCAATGTATGTTTGGTATTCTGTGACACACTGCAAATGAGATGTTTGTTAGTTTTTTAGGAAGAAGTTTGATGTCTTCCACCCATTGGATGGTCAGCATTGAGGGGAAGATCCTCTTTGAAGTTAACCAACTTAATGACTTTGCCAGTGCTTTTGTCGTCTTCGATACGAAAATAAAAATGTATTACTTTTGTACATGGACTAAAGTCAATTATTTGGAATTTATTAAATTCAATAGCCTTTATGTAAAATAATCAAAATAGTTTGTACTGCCAATGCCAAATAGTGTAATATACTGTGAACCACAATTACAGTAAAACTATAATACAGCAAGACAATTACAGTATAATTTAGCAAATTGTAATTACAGTACAATTACTGTAAGGTTATTATACTGTAAAACTAAGTTACAGTAAGGGTATTATACTGTAAAACTAAGTTACAGTAAGAGTATTATACTGTACAATGGAACTGCGGTAAGGGCATCGTACTGTAAAATACATGTACAGTTATAGTACTGTAATGGGGTAGTTAATAATTGGGTGCACCAGCTACGAAACCCTCAACCATAACATTATGTTAATTACATAGTTGTATTGTTTATTACCAGTGTTAGACAGGCTATTGTAAAGTTTAGTGAGTTAAGCTACCAGTTCCACAATTAATTAAGCTTCATTGCACTGACGCTAATGTTAGCTCCAAAATAAATGTAGCAAGCATAAGCTAACATTACAGCAACATGGCAAAAGAAGTTTACTACATCCGCGCTATTTATACATCCATGTAGAAATGGGTGAATAGAAAAAATCATGTACGTCGCAGTCTGGAGCCCTGTTCTCAGCTAAAAAAATAAAACGCTCGCCCAAAACTGCTCTTGCGCTTCCAGGTGGGTGTTTTTCATAAGAGTGTGTCTTGTATTTCCAGCTGGGAAAAATGCTTTGGTTGACAGGCGGCCTTATGAAAGTAAAAGCAGCAATTGTCCGACCAATGAGAATTTGGTCGTATAGGAGCATGTTGACCAACGCAAGCCTTCTGAGAGACTAACAGCATTATATTCCATTATATTCATCTTTTTTTTTTCATTTTGAATTGTCACCTGGCGCCTGAATATTATGTTGTCCTCATGTCAATTTTCTGGAAATATATATTGGTTTGAGTGTTTTCCATACCATGAAACAATGACAAAATTATATAATTATGCTATATATTCAACAAATTATATAATAATGCTATATATTCAACAACAACAAAACTGATGTGAGATAAAGCTTTCACACATACAGGTAAGTCACTTCTCGTTCCTCGCCTAAAAGTTTAATTCATTTTAACTTTAGTCGCGCAACCTTGCCCCTATTTTCACCTGTTGCTGAGTAACATACATTAACATTCCATGGTCTCGCGCATGTAGCATTCCTGTAGCAAGCTCCTTCGTAGTAACTAGCGGTAAAAAACATCGAAGAGGAGCTCCGTGCTACAAAGCGGCGGTTGCTAGTTGTTTAAGCCGCTACAGACCTCCGTCATTTAGTAGATGGGTTGAGCCGCAACAGAGTTCCTCAACACCGGCTCCGGTGCTCCGCATGGTGCTCCATGAGGTCAGCAGTAGTTGGTGGTTCAGTTTTCCGAGGATAGGTGACTGTGAGCTAGGTACGGAGCACAGCGAGCAGAGATTGCAGTTAAGTAAGTTATGAAACGACTAGTTAACACACGTCAATTATCAATGATAACTTCTTCAGTAACGCTATCCGTTTGCTGCCGTACATTGATAATGATAAAAGCGTGTCTTGACTAGGGGATAACTGCAGTGGATACTGTGTCGTTAGTTTTAACGTTGCTTACCAGAAACGGTGTTGTCAGTGAGTCTCGGGACACAGATGTATAATAAGGTCTCGGATCGAGCCGTGGACTCTACAGTGCATGTCTCCTAGCATGTCTGTGTGGGAGCGTGCGTGCATACAGCGGGAGCGAGCGTTCTTAGTTGGCGTTTATCCGGGGTGGCGTAGGAAGCATTAGCACAGAACACACGAGAGATGTAAAATTATTTTTGGTTCGTTATGAAACTGTGCTGTGCAACATCATGTACGTGTTTTGCCACGGTTGACTTATGGACGATGGGTGTGACGCCATGAAAGCGAGACGCACATGTAACGTTACACACACACACACAGGTGACTAATCAAGGTTGCACATGTGCGAGTAGTTGTAAGAAAACACCCAGAAATGATTTTTATGTTAGTGACATCGTGGTGATTCGGTCTATATACTGGACCAATGCATTAAATACTGACCCTTTTTAACATCATTTCAATAGACATTGTGAATAAGAATCAACATTTGCTCTGTGCGTAGTTAGGAATTTATTGAATCATATTGTTTTATATCTTTACTGTTGTGAGGAAGGAGAATCTCCTCGGGCCGGATTGGCTGTCCGAGAGGCAGCCAATCCGGAACAGCACTACGCCTTACTGAATTATGGCTACACTTTCAACATTTCTAAAGAAATTGTTATTTATTCCAAGATTTCAGTTATGACTGACTGTCAAACTAGACAATTAAAAATAGTATGGCATTCATTCGCTAAAAGCTAGATGTAGCCATGGACTCAACAGCCACATACACACACCAGGGATGGAAATTTGTATTTTCCTTAAGACCTTATGAAATAAATAGGTATGGGTCTCGAGACCAGGTTCTATAAGGACCCGGTTCCAAACATCTGTCTGCAGTATTTCTAATTTATTAACTGTAACTATATTAATTATTATATAATATATTATATAACTATAATTAGTTACAAAACTAAAGAACATGGATATCGCGTGTGCCATAGAAACGTTGGACAACCAGGCCTATGAAAATCTCCCCGAAGACCAACCGACCGTTGTTGCTCTGAAAGTAACACTAGCACTCCAAAAAGAGGTTGAAAATCTAAAAAGAATCGTCTTCGATGAAAGGTATGAGATACGCCAGAAAAAAAACAATGCGGTTGTATCTGATGAGATCTATCAGCTTCATAAAGAGGTTCACAGCCTGAGAAAAGTCATTGACGGTGAACATAGGAACTTTGTCATCGACGCAAAAGATAAGGAATTCCCGGAGCTCTGTGACACCTTGTACACAACCATTGGGCTTATGTGCAATCAAAATGCTGTCCTCAAAGCAGAAAATAATGATCTTAAAGAAAAGAATAAGCGCCTTAGGGAAATTATTGAGAATAAAAGTGAGACAGAAAACAAGGATCTGAATGATCACAGAACACAGAACACAGAAAACGATCTCCCGATCAATCGCCTAGAAAATGAGAACAGTAGCGAAAGGCAGAAAGATCTTCCCTCGCAGCTAGGCGAAATCCTCCCGAAAAAGCGTTCGGTTTTTAAAAGACTTAAGGGTTTCATCTCCCATGGGTTCAAGTCAAAAAGCAAAGGCGAGCCCAACAGAATAGGTGTCAAAACCAGCATGGCAACAGGTTGTTCTGACATGGACGGAGCCATTATGGACCTCCAAGAAAATAACCTGCTCCCAATAAATAAAAACTCGCTCCAAGAAAATGACATGAATTTAAAAATCAAAGTCTTTGAGGAGAACACTAGTGAAAGGGAGACAGAGCTTCCAACGCAGGCAGAGGTCTGCGTTGGACAAATCCTCAAAAATAACCGTTTGGTTTTGAATAAAATGAGGGGTTTCTGCACACATGGATTCAAAAACATACTTAATTACACCCAAGAGTCCCACAGTAAAGTCATCAAGCAGGAGAAGTCAGAAAATGCCTGTGAGGATGAACCACAGCCAGGTTGTTCACACATGAATATCGAGGGATGGGCAACCGAAAGGACCTATAAGACCTCTGAAGCCTGTCACAGTAATATCGACAAGAAACATGAGGAGTCAGAGGACGCGTTTTCGACTACCGGTGACGATGAAATCCAGCCAGACAGCTCTCGTACGAGTGATAAATCAACCGGTAAAGTCGTCACCGATAGATTAGAAAATGACTCCGAAATCAAAGGCGATTCCGACACGAAAGACATCGAGAACAAGCAGGGGGAGTCAGATGATCAGTCGTCAAATAGCAGTGCGATTGAACCACGGTCAGGTTGTTCCGACATGGACGTAGCCAAGAAGGAACCCCAAGAAAATGACGTAAATTTAAAAATCAAAGTCTTCAAGGAGAACACTAGAGAAAGAGTGAAAGACCATGCAACACAGGCAACGGTCTGCCCTAGACAAATCCTACAAATGAAACGTTTGGTTATGAAGAAAGACAAGGGTCTCTACATATATGTACTCAAAAAGAATTTCAAAAGGGACCCTAGGGTGATAGAGTACCGCACTAAAAACATTAATACGAAGCAGAGGGAGTCGGATAAATTAAACTCCCACGGATCGAAAAATGTCTCCAAAAGCAAACGGGAGTCTCACAGTAAAGTCATGCAACAGGAGGCAGATGATGACTCAGAAATCAAAGGCGATTCCAAAAGGAAAGACATTGAAAGCAAGCAGGGTGAGTCCTATTCCGTGGACGATGAAGCCCAACCTGATATGAATGATGAGCCACAAAATCACTCTGAAAACAAACGCCAGCCGGATAGCTCTGATGTGAATGGTGATGGCTAGACAGCCTACCTGGGAGGTGTCTCAAGTCTATATTCGGGATTCAGAGCCCAAACTATGATATGTGTGTTTCAGTAGATGGTATGTGATATACCATCTACTGAAACATACAACAAAGCTCTCTGATGTTCACCAATAGAAGAGTAGCTACATTTCTGTGTGGAGATGTTTTGGCCTTTGAGGCTACATTCACATTGCTACGTTTTGGTTTAAAAACACCACTCTCATTCCTCCTGCTCTGGTGTTTCCCCCTGCTCTGGAATTTCCCCCTCTCATTCCCCCTGCTCTGGCGTTTCCCCCTGCACTAGCATCTCAAACTCTCATTCCCCCTGCTCTGGCGTTTCCCTCTCTCATTCCCCCTGCTCTGGCGTTTCCCCCTCTCATTCCCCCTGCTCTGGACTTTCCCCCTCTCATTCCCCCTGCTCTGGCGTTTCCCCCTCTCATTCCCCCCTCTCATGGGCGTGTTAGTGTAAACAGAGATTTGTTCTTCTACTGGAGATAAATACACTTTTGGCCCAAACAAATGTAGCCTAAATCTCGTCGTGTTTGTGTGGGTTTACCCCGGGTGCTCCAGTTTCCTCCCACCATAAAGACAATGAAAATGAAAAAAAATTCAAATAAAGAATAAAAAAAAAAAAAAAATCCATATGCCTCTGTCGTATATTTCCACAAAAGGGAAACCATGTTTAAAAAAGTATTGGTTAATTTATTTGGTAATAGCATACATGTAAAACAATTGTCAAATAAGTAGAGTTAGATTAAGTATTAAGTGGGTGTTTTTATTTAAATGAATTTAAAGGTGCTGTAGGTAGGATTGTGAAGATCCAGGACTTAGCCAAAAAATTTGAACATCAACAACTTCTCAGTCCCTCCCCCCTTTCTGCTGAAGCCCAAAACGGTCTCCTAAGCCCCTCCCCCTACAAGGGAGATTGAATCAAGGGGGTAAGCTTCTCCTCGGACCGCGAACCTCTTATGGCGCCATTTTAATGCTACAAAGCGATCACCTCCCGTTAGCATCCCATTGACTGCCATTCATTTTGGCGCCACTTTGACAGCGAATAACTTTACATCTGAAACGTTTAAAGACTCTATTTGTCCATTGTTTATTTCTAAAGAAACACGACAATGTATAAAAGGCTCAATTACCTTGTTTCTCACGTTATGGCTCCGTAGCAGACGTTTTTGTAAAAATAGGCTAACGATTGTGTCATAACCACGCGACTTACTGTCTCATAGTAGAGGAATTACCGTATAGTACAGGAGAAATGCGCAGGCAGTTTCGTCTCACATTAGCTGTTTAAGTGTAATTACTAATGTTAACTAGCATTTTAGTTAGCAATAATTAGCCTGTGTCTATGTTATCTCCTTACATATACCTACGCTCTCCGTCTCTGCAAGATTGGGAATGATTGAGATTTGTCTTGGCACAGCTACCAGAAGACTTACAACTTTCAGACAGGTTGCTCACGGCACATTTACATCGTCTCTCTCAGTTGGAGGCTGCTCAGTAACGCTCAGCCATCACCGGAAAAGTGCTTCTAACGGCCTTCACTGGTCTCCGTCCAGAGCAACGGGATCTGTTGGTCCATTCTTATATACAGTCTATGGACTGAATGCATGTGCATGAGCAGTGATTGACACGCAGTTAGACACGCCCCCTGGCCCTGATTGGAACATCTGAACAGTTAGACACCTCCCCTGGCCCTGATTGGTGCATCTGAACAGGGAGCGGTGGATTTTTGCAAATCTCACTACAGGCTGTAGGAGGTGCCAGAGGAGCCAGATTTTTTTTTAAATTACCTGCTTCATGTAGTTCTACTGGAACATAGGGTCAGTTTCAGCAAATATGACAGAAAATTAGTTTTATAAGTCTTACCTACTGCACCTTTAAGAGAAACTGATGATTTTCAACCAGTTTTGTGTCACTGCTACATGGACAGTACATGCAAATGAACTGCACACTTCAACCCCCGCTGCACATATCATGCAAGGAATGGA